>NC_044037.1:275479171-275627538 GCF_901765095.1 Microcaecilia unicolor | reverse complement strand
GAGAGGAGAGAGAGCGAGAAGAGAAGAGAGAGAGAGAGACAGAGAGAGGAGAGGAGAGAAGAGAGAGAGAGAGCTTAGTCAGGGATCGGG
Source organism: Microcaecilia unicolor (assembly GCF_901765095.1). Lineage (NCBI taxonomy): Eukaryota > Metazoa > Chordata > Amphibia > Gymnophiona > Siphonopidae > Microcaecilia > Microcaecilia unicolor. The sequence continues at coordinate 275,627,448 of NC_044037.1, read as the reverse complement.
GACAGGGATAATTGAAGGAGGCAAGTGCTGAGGGGAGGATCATGGCGCTAGAACTTTGGAGACTTCCAGGGTGATTAATCGTTCCCCCCAGTTCCCCCGTTTAACCCCCACGTAACTTAACTGCTAGATGGGGAAGGCTCAGTGGCTTCCCCAGTGCTAGAACTTTCCCAGCCCAGATCTTCCATTTTCTCTGTGCCAGGGGTAAGTGGAACCTGATTTCAGATTGGATTTCTAGGTAGGACCAAAAAATAATAATAAAAAAAAAGTCCTAATCATCCTCTAGATCTCTTTAATTAATAAAATGAAATGCTTGGTGCAGAGAAGGACATGCAGAAAACTGATCAAACAATCAATTTTCCATTCTGAAGCTTGTTTTGTTTGCTCTTCCTTATGAAGGGGGTTTATTTGTTAGAAAATGAAATGATGAAGTTCCAAGCATTTGGGGGAGACTGGACAGCAGAGCTTGGTTTCCTAAGGATTCATGGGCCCTTCTTGGTCCTTCTTAATTTTAGCAGCACGCCAACACCAAAGACAAATAATTAGCTGGATCGGGCGCTTTTCCTCCTGACCCCGCCGCCTAAACCCGCATATCTGATTTCAGATTGACAGGAACCTATATCCTGCAGGTACTGAACTCATCCAGGTGTCTTTAGAAACATTTTTGTACAGGTGAAGGTGTCCGAATCAGACTCTTAATGTGGGGGGAAAAAAAAAATATATATATATATATATAAATTTAATGCTAGATAGATAGATAGATAGATAGATAGCATTAAAATTCGTGTTTTCAGATTGTCTCCCAGTGTATTCATGGCTATTTGAGGGGTAAGGTCACGCTTTTTCAGTATGTTGGTTTTATTTGTGATCTGAATTATCTAGAAGGGTTTTTCTGCGTGTATTTATTTTGCAAGGCTTTTACAACAGAAAGTCTTTCGGATACCTGTAGTAACTTTGTTGTAAGGAATACAGTTTACATGCATGTGCTCCATATATTCGTGTTGGATCAATAGATGACTAAAAAGTTTGAAAGAGTTGGTGCTCTCCTTTCTTTATTGCTCTGGAGAGATATGTCGCATTCAACCCAGTCGAGTTAGGTACAGTGATCAGACTTTCTTTGATCCCTTTCAGAAGAGTTATTTTTCCTTAACAAAATTTTTTTTCTGAGTAATATGGATGACGGCCATCTAAACGGTGCTTAATCACATTCCCGTCTTTTTTTTGCCGGAGTGAAATTCCGACAGTTCTCATCCTGAATTATTGTTAAAATGCTTTTTTATTTATCCCTTAGGACTCACAGGAGACATCAAGCTCTTTTTTTTTTTTTTTTTTTTTGCTAAGGGAGGAAGAGGCCGTCGTAAATAGTCCATGGACCACCGGGGTACTTCCATCCTCCTCTCCCCCCCCCCTCTCTTGCTTTTTTTAAACCGATTCTCTCTCTTACTTACCGCTCCCCATATTCCTCTGGTACCTGAAGTCTTTCGGTGCGCCTGACTTTGGTTCTACCGGCAACTTCGGCTGCGGGTTTTACGCAAACTAGTTTTACATGTGAAAACTGTATACTTTCAAATTTTCTTTATAAAGTATTTCGATTTCCCGGTAGCCCTTCTTTTGCCAAAAAAAAGTTTAATAAAGGAGGGAGAGCCCCATTACCCATTGCAATTAAGCTCATTCCAATTACTTGATTACTTAGGGAATAGAAAGGACTGAACCAAATGGGCGCTGATTGTGGGGCAAGAGAGGCAGCTGGAATCTCAGTGTATGTCTCACTATCATTCTTGGGTCATTTTTTTTTCATCTATTTTGTGCCTCCCTGCCGGTCTAGTAGACACATCTTCTACATTTGAGTCCATTGACTAAAGTCACGTGTACCTTTAGAATGGACGGAGGAATCATCACAGCCTAGCTTATAAACTTTCAAAAGTGCTATTAGTGGAATAAATCAAGCTTCCAACTTTCCCGTCTGACTGTATTTTGTGTTCTGTCTGTTGCCATAAATTGGATAAGTCTGTGTGGGGAGGATAGTTTCTATTACAGTCTGAGAGTTATTTGATAACTTAGTGAAAGGTTTTCAAGGTAATGTACTGTTCAATTACATTTTACTATTTTATTTATTTTAGTTAAATTTGTACCCTGCAGCTTTCCCACTCATGGCAGGCTCAATGCGGCTTACATGGGGCAATGGAGGGTTAAGTGACTTGCCCAGAGTCACAAGGAGCTGCCTGTGCCTGAAGTGGGAATCAAACTCAGTTCCTCAGTTCCCCAGGACCAAAGTCCACCACCCTAACCACTAGGCCACTCCTCCACTGTTGCTACTATTGGAGATTCTACATGGAATGTTGCTATTCCACTAGCAACATTCCATGTAGAAGTCGGCCCTAGCAGATCACCAATGTGGCCGCGCAGGCTTCTACATGGAATGTTGCTAGTGGAATAGCAACATTCCATGTAGAATCTCCAATAGTATCTATTTTATTTTTGTTACATTTGTACCTGGTGCTTTCCCACTCATGGCAGGCTCAATGCGGCTTACATGGGGCAATGGAGGGTTAAGTGACTTGCCCAGAGTCACAAGGAGCTGCCTGTGCCTGAAGTGGGAATCAAACTCAGTTCCTCAGTTCCCCAGGACCAAAGTCCACCACCCTAACCACTAGGCCACTCCTCCACTGTTGCTACTATTGGAGATTCTACATGGAATGTTGCTATTCCACTAGCAACATTCCATGTAGAAGTCGGCCCTTGCAGATCACCAAGAGTCCACCACCCTAAACACTAGTCTAATATGTTGAGTTTACAGTATTTTTTCTAAGACCAGAGATCACCAGATGGAAACCTGATGAGCCAGTTTTTGAAAATTAACTGTTTGCCTAATCCCCTGGATTACTCCTTTTTTTTAGCATTAAGAACAAAATTTTTTTCACTAGACAATATGGAAAATATTTTTTTCAGTTTCACTGTTTTCTCTGAACCATATACACCCCACAATGGCTTTAAAATAATATTACTCAGAACCTGGTTCTACGAATTCCTCTTCAATATTACCGTTTTGATGGAAATAAAAAAAAAATGGAAACGTGTCAACAATTAAGTTTTTATTGAACTAATTTATAGCTTCACTGATCTGATGAGGAGAGAGAAAGAGGATAAGGCTCGAAAGCTTGGAAACATATATTGAGTTCGATGAAAAGATACCATCTGTAACTGGGTTGTTGACCCTTATTTCCACATCTACAAGTGGACTATAACACTGCAGCCACAGTTCCCTGACTAAAAATGTGTATTTCTGGGACCACAGAATAATGGTTTGACTACAAGTTAAAGTGGAACTCCCAGTTCTAAACAAACGAACAGGGTCCTACTTGGTAACAGTTTTATGATTATATGAGATAAGGTGTACGAGCGTGTTACCAGCCTTATTTAACCCGTTGCAAAAGGGAGTGTGTATTCTTTCAGGGCAATGTTAAGTTTTGCATGTCTTTTAAATGGCGTCGTTAGCACCGCTTGGTGGCGCTGTCCCATTCGTGGCACCTCAGCATGAGGAAGGGTCATTAATGAGTGGAGGAGTGGCCTAGTGGTTAGAGCACCGGTCTTGCAATCTAGAGGTGGCTGGTTTAACTCCTGCTCCTTGTGATCTTGGACAAGTCACTTAACCCTCCATTGTCTCAGGTACAAACTTAGATTGTGAGCAGGTGTGAGCAAAATCTAAATAAATAACTGTCACGATGATTCTCAGCAGACATGATTAAAAATAATAATAATCAGGAATTGTCTCTGTGATGTTTCCAAAGCATCATATTCAACACCTCATACGCATAAGGAAAAGGACTTTAAAATGTAATATATGCTGCTACATTTAGCACATTGATTGCTTCCTACAGGATATTTTATCTTACATGGATAGGCAATAACTCATTAACGTTAAAATCGTGAAGCTTTAAACTTTGAAGGACTTCTGTACAATGAACTCAATTGCTTCTGCCCTTTCCTTTGTAAAGACTGCACTAGAAACACAGGGACGAAAGAGGGGACACAGAATCTAGGACAGTCATCCACCTTTTGGAAACAAACCTTAAAGAAGCATCTTACTCTTAACAGGTTCAAACGTGTGAACCCCCTCCCCCCATAGCACGCTATTTTAATTTCCATTACTTCTAGAGAATTAGGGAGACAGTGATTTCCTGCCTGACACACAGCAGTCCGGAGAAATACGAAATTCAGAGGCGTTGTTTGGGGTGAACATGTGGTCGCCCCCCCACCCCCGCAAATGTTGCCTATAATATATGACTTCCAGCTCCTTTGCCCCTCCCCTTCCCCCCAAAACAAACAAACTACGCCGATGAATAAAATATTTTTCTACACTATTGACTCATTTTGAGCATTTGGTTTACCTCTTTTATTAGCAGAGAGGATCATGTATAGGGCTCGTTTGCATAACAATTTTTTTTAAAGGGACATCCATGTACTAAAACTAAACGTGACTGGATTTTCTGCGCCTTTGTCCCTAAAATGACACAGTTCCTAAGTTTGCCGCTGGGCTGCAGCAACATTGCAGGGTTTCTGTCTGGCAGACAGGTTTCTGGCTTTTGGTTTTAGATGATATTTCTGTAGTACGTTTAACATCAAAATACTTATGTCTGAGTACACAAGTGTAACAGTGATTAAAAGACAACTGGTCTAGCATTTAATTGCATAGGATTATTAACTATAGAGAACTTGATTGATAGCTATTGAAAGGTTTTCAGTGAGGAAGTTATGAAACCCAAAGTGTGAAAATAGCGTTTGTTAGTGATATCATTTTTTTTTTCGTTTTAATTTGAACAGCAGAAATAATACTTACTCTTTGGTCTAGCTGACTGCGTAATTATTAAATGAAAAACAAAAAAAACAACCCAAACAAATCACAACCTGCAACACAAAAGTTAATCTGTATATCTAAGGGTAAATATTTGAAGATTTCAGATTGCAGTAGTGTATTGTCTGTCAAGTAGACACTTTGATAATAGGTATAACTATTTTAAAATGTAATGCGATTCTGATAAATATATAAAATTATACTTCTATTTACTTTCCAACAAGTGAAAGCACTGTAGTATCACATTTATTTAAACTAAGACTATTGGGATACCAAAATCCCGAATTGTCTAAATGTGATAAAGAATGTTAAAACGTGCCCTTCATTCGTCCAGATTATAGCTGGAATTTAAATACTACTACTACTACTACTAATAATATATAGATAGATAGATAGATATAGATATATATTTTGATGCCAAAGTAGTTCTTATCATTGTCTTTAATTTGCAGCAAAAAGTGGGGAAATATCGAGATTTATTTTACAAAACCAGAATCACCTTTCTAGTCGAACTAATTGGAGATTCAATAATACGCATACCACCTGCGTTTAAAAGGTATTCATCTTTCCAAATCGGTTTATTTAGCTTTCTTAGGATTTCCTTCCAAGCATTTAAATCAATCGTTACGTGTTTGTTAAACATTTTTAACCAAATATTTTCGCTAGTTAAGTAAGTTTTATTCCACACAATAGAAACGAACAGCTCGTTCCATGGGTGAGGATTTCAGAAGGCGTTTTTTCCAGTGGCGGCCGGAAGGAAATCTTCATTCTTCTAACTCCTTGGCAGAGAGCAGGATCTGGGGACCTTCTGTGCTTCTCTCACACCTGGATCAGGGCTAGAGGAGTCTCTTACCCCAGCAAACAGATCGCATCTCAAAGGTGGTAGTACTTGGGTTTACTGGTGGTTCCAATTCTTGGTGCTGGAAGTTTTGGTCACATATTTTTGAAACTAGCATAGAATGACTTACAATTATTACACTTATTGCTTCAAGCATTTCTCACACTGTCACTTTCTCTCTGTGTATATACATAGAAATTTATTGCATTGCATTTGAAGCTACTCGTTTTCATGTAGCTCGTATGGCCATTTTTGTTTGTAACATATTTTATTGTTCAACGGAGAGAGTATTAACAGAGTTCAACGTTAGTAACAAATTTTGCGTGGAAGCGGGCTAAAATGTGATAGAATGATTTGAAGAATAATGGTTTTTCAGTGAGATTTGTACCCTCTCTGCTGTCTCTAAATGTCATACTGTGAGAAAATGTCCATGTAGTGCAGCAAATATATTCTGTAGTTGAGGCTTGAAAGCCACACAGTGCTTCTTGCAGATGCTTCACTGCTGGTGTGGACCCGTGCCTTTCCAAATGTATTTAAAAATGAGCAAAGGAGGCATATCCTCCGGTAGCTGTCCCCAGAGCCAGGTGCACAGCACGGTAAACGAGAAGACACTGTGGCTTTCAAATTCAACTCCAGAAAGCTTAGGGATGAGAGCAAAGCAGACAAGAAAGAAACTGTACACGTTAAAAGATTTTAAGACAAGGGGGGGGAAAAAAATCGACTTCAAAGATACCGGGCATACATTTCTAAACATGCTTTAAATTTGCTTTGTTTCAATCTTTCCATTTAGAGGATCAACACGAAGGTCAGATACGTGTATAAAGAAGACACGAGTAAAAGCTGCTTTATTAAATATATTTCACACGATAATCTCAAAAAGATAAGGTCCATACTCTTCATAATGCCTATCCAGACGTTCTGAAACGGTGAGCACAAAATCCAACATCTCAAATTTGATATCTGTTCGATTTATTTGTTCAGAGAAATGTACAAGAACGTCAAACTGGAATAAAATGTGGAAGCATTTAAATCATCTTATCGATTACAATATATACTTACCATAAAGAAAAAAAATACATCATAGAGGTGATTTCTTACCAGACCTTCTTCTGGTATCTGTTTACAAACGAATTACACTGCTACCCAGAAATGAAGGCTGACTCCCCGAGCGATAATTGAATTAGCCCATTGAAAGGAGTGTCAGGTACAATGACGTGGTTTATCCCGCACAGCTCCCAGGGTCTATAGGCTTCGGGGACCCGGAATGTATAGTTTGACCTTACAGCTCATAATAATAATGCCCGCACTCGTAGGAGAAATCTCTTAGCATTCAGTTTTAACAAAACCTCTGGTCAGCCAGTCCCTGTAGAAAGGAGGACATCTATTGTATTAGAACAACTCATTTACGTCTTTCAGCCAAAAGCCCCAATGTGATCTGATCTAGACTTAGAAATAGGATTATCACAGTGTATATTAAACGCATTTATATACGTCCCCCCCCCCCCCCCCCTACGGTGGAGCCGAGAAGGCATTCATTTCGCCACCGTAGCATATAATTTCCATCTGGTCGATAGAAATATAGAAAATTAGGAAGAAGAATATTTTAGGAACATATGTTTCATGAAACAATAGGTGGGGCCTGGCATATATGTTGTATTCCATTCATATGCAGAAACAGGCACATATACACATTGTAAGCTCCTTGGAGCAGGGACTGACCTTTTTTTTGTTAATCTGTACAGCGCTGCGTAACCCTAGTAGCGCTCTAGAAATGTTAAGTAGTAGTAGTACACGCATCCATCCACTCAGCTCTATTATTTTCCATACTCATTTCCTATAGGACAAAGACTAAAATCATAGCATGCAACAAACGTCTGTCTGTACGTAGACCACAGTTTAGAATTCAGGTCTATTGTATTCTTAGTACTGGAAAATGTACATAGCTACCTGCATTATAACGTGGCACATTCATAAGTAAGATGTCTTCTAGGAAAAACAGAAACACTGAGAAACAGATCATATTCTTAGACTAAATAACCCCGTTTTTAAATGCTGAGCTCTTTAGTGTGTGGCATGGCTAAAGGTATTTTCAAAGAATAATGTCTTATGTATATTAAATTAAAATAATAACGAACTTAATATATATACAACACTCACAACTGCATTGTCTGGTTGACTTGGGAAATTATATATAGGAAAAGGATGCATATTTTCGGAGGAAGGGTACCTCTATGTTCTCACCCATTTCCTCGTTGTCCCTTACGTTCCAGTGTTAGGGAACCCCTGATCAAGCACACATTGAAAAAATAGTATTTTATTAATTGAGTCGTGCAGAAAATGCCATACGTAGAAAGCAATACAAAGCATTTCTTGCCTTCAGTGAGAGGACTAAGATTTTAGATAACTGGCGAAAACTTATTTTGCATTTGTTGGTCTAACTTCGGTTTCCAGTGGGCCCCCAATAAAACTATGATATAAATGCTGAAGAAAATATTTACGTATTTACCACTGGTTCGGCCCCACCCACACCCTCCCACACTTAAGCATGCCTGTGTCTGTGTATGGCCCTCACTACCACATTAAAAGTAGTCCATTTCATCTGGGTTATCTAGAATACAGTCTGTATAATTCAGATACATGGAAAATATACGTATATATTAATTAATGTTCTCAAGTGAACAAATTAAATTAATATTTCGATTTTTTTTTCCCCCAAAACAATTTTGGAACATTTAGGGATGGGTGTGTGTATTGTATTCAATAATAAAAGCTATAGTCCGCCAGTGCATTTATCATCCTATTACTGTAACAAATCCGAGCTCCAATACATGAAAGGTAAAATGAATTACCGACGTTAAGCCGTCAATAAAGCCATTTCTGTAAATGGTGTCTCCAAAGGCTGCAGCATTATTCAACCAGCTTTATCAGCAGCTTGGAAATTACGTGGAGGAGCTCGCACGGTGTAATATGCTCCTGCTTACTTTGATTAAGTGTGCTGCCAGCAAATACTGACAGTGCTTTTGACCAGGTTTTATTCACCCTCCTGTGATGAACGCCAAGCTGATCAGGCGGAATGAAGAGTAATTAAAACCTATAAATTATCTTCCGCAGCCCTTCTCAAGGCGTCTCTTGCAGGAGAGATAAGGCAGCCAGCCCCCATTTACAGCCTGAAAGGGGCTGCGGCTCACAAAAGCTACGTGGCTAAATGGGATATTGATAGTGTCCTAATTAGAATTTAATTAAGTACCCACAACTCGCTTTTGGGATAAAGATTTCAATTTTGCTAACTTAAATATAAATAAAAACCTAATTTCAGTGCAAGCAAACGATATGGTATTCTGAATGCACTGGGCCGAACATTAATTTAATTGGGGGGTGATTATATTGATTTTAAGGTTGATTGTGTTGTGCCGACTATTATTTCAGCAGAAACTGCAGGGGCCCGCTCTCGGCTTCTCGGTATATAAGAAATATGTTACTTTGGCCTTGGTAAGTAAATAAAAGCAACATATGGATAAAATGTAAAATTCACTTACGTGTATAGCACCAGACAGAGGCCTCTAATTAAGAATAACTGTCAGTGCCTAGAAAATTCTGTTTCCCCCTCCATCTCAAAAGTAATTGGATCCTCAATCATATCCAGTAACTTTTCTTTCCCCTCGTTCTGTTTTAGGCTGTCCGCTTTCTGAAGAACTGTTCATAGCAGGGCTCCTTTATTCCAAACAGAAATTATTAGGTTAAGGGCATCGCGTTTATTAGCATCAAATAATAGAGACTTAGCCCTGCAAACAAGGCTGGGAGCAGGAATATTTCATTATCAAGTCGAGCTCCGCCAATATCTACGTTCCATATTGAACGTTTCGTGTGTTTTGGCTTCACTTGTGTAGACATTATGTAGACATTCAATTAAAAAATGACTTTTTTTTTTTTAACAGAAATGAGTGTCCTACAGGCAGATCAGCTTATTCTACTTTTTCCCCCCTTGTTTTTTTTTTGGTCAGTTTTATTTGTTCACCTGGATCTTATCCTGCGAATTTTGGGGAGTTATTCCAAATTTAAAGCCAGGTGGAACACCTACCCTAAAGATTTGAAAGGGAGACAGTTATTCAGCATTACACAAAGTCAGAATATTCAGAATAAGAGACAGTTTTCTTATATTATCAAGCCAGCAACATTGTGTGTGTGTGTGTATGTATGTATGTATATATATGTATAAATACACACACATCATTCTGGGGTGCGGGACTTGTACGTATACATGCATAAATCATTTACAGTAAACTATTAAATGCAACAGAATGTTTTGTGATTGCTTTATTACCCTCTACATTTAAATCTAGTTTGCCCTTTAATACATTATATGAAAAGCATCTCAGCTAATTAAAAAAAAAAAAAATCATACTGCCCCTAGGAATCTAGCATTTTGAGCAGCTTCACCAACTTTCACAACACGAAAGAGCACTAGATACTATAAATAATTTCGTCTACCCCTCTGCAGTTTAGAAACCATGAAAATCTTGATGTGTTCATTTATTTCCTGCAAATTAATATTCATTCCTGACTGGTTGTCATGGCCACTGCATTATCTGCACAATGTGTGTGTTTAAAAAAATCCTTCCCAAAGCTCTCTAAAACCGAGCACAAGGAACATAACCTTAAAGCAAGGGATATCTTGCCTTTAGTTACTCACAATTCCACCTTTGGAGCTTAAAGATTGTATGCAACCCAAGTGATACACGCATTAATAAATATCTGTTGCAACTCTGGAAAGAAATAAAACAAAAGTGAAAGGCTCCTCCTAGTTCATTTGATCCCGTAAGGTGTCTACTTTTTTTTTTTTTTAATATGCCAGCTTCCCCCCTCCTCCCCTTTTCTAATTTGCCAGCATCTCAGCTCCTCTATTACTGGCCACCGACTGTTTTTAAACGTCGCAGCCAGCTGCCTACCCGGGTGTACAGAGGATCCCAGGCGCCTCAGATTTTTTTTTTTTTTTATATAGCAGCCCTGCATTATTCAATCGGCCGTGGGATCCCTGGCTTCCCATTGGGCGACGTCACAGATGCCGGAGCGCTCCCCCAGACGGCCATTGGCCGGCCACACGTGCGGCAGGCTCACGTGCTTCCGGTTGGAGTGAAAAAAGTGTGCGGGATGGCGCGAGGCGCGGGGAGAGTTTGCGGAGCCCAAGGTGTCAGAGAGTGGGGGGAGAGGCCGGGCGCTGGAACCGGACAGCGATCTCTCCGCCCGATGACAGCCGGCAGAGTGACAACCGGAGGGAGCGGGGATCGGCTCCGCTGGGTTTCGCAGGGGCTTCAGTAAAGGACCCGGTGTGGACGCGGGGGTTGGTCTGGCTTTATTATTATTATTTATTTATTTGCTCTTATTCTTGTTTAGGCTGATTTAGCTGTTGGTTGTTCGGTTTTGCTGCTTCTTTTTGTTTTTTTCTTCTTTTCACTCCGCGGTAGTTCTCTCCCTAGCCTGGTTCTCTTGGATATTATTATTATTATTACTAGACCAGTGGCCGAAGGCAGCGGAATCGCTCTCCGCCTGGCACCCCACCGGGAAGCGGTGGGGGGACCGCGATCATGGAAGAGCCGGCGGCGGAGCAGGCTCAGCGGGACTCCGGCGGCGGGGAGCGGGTGGCCGGCACCCCCGCCCCGGTGCCCTCCCCGCCAGCGCTGCCCCACCCGCCGCCGCAGCCGCCGCACCGAACTACCAACTTCTTCATCGACAACATCCTGAGACCAGACTTTGGCTGTAAGAAGGAGCTGCTGCTGCAGCAGCAACAGCAGAGCTCCCGGGAGCGGGGCCAGACCTCAGGTAGAGAAAACGTGAACCCCTTGATCCGGCGGCCAGCCGAGCCCTCCTCCCTGTGCCCGGACTCCTCGGACAGTAACAGTGACAGCTCGGCTGCGCCTCTTGCCTCCAGGGCCTCGGAAGGCAGCGCGGCTGCAGCGGCCAAGTACGGAGGAGAAAGCCCCAACTCTGCCATCCTGCTTGTGGGCTCCAATAACGGAGGAGCTGCTGCAAAGTCCGATCACTCTCTGGTGTGGCCTGCCTGGGTTTACTGCACTAGGTATTCAGACAGACCGTCTTCTGGTAAGTGGATGGACCCCACTTCCCTGCTCACATCTGTTACCTATTACAAGTCTCTTTCTCCTTTTTTTTTTTTGTCTATTCAGTTTTTTTTCTCTTCTTTTTGGTAGTTTATCATGTTTTCCAGTCTGTTTTCCTACTTCTTGGAGTGTTTGTATGGGATGAGCATGCGCTGCTATTTACTGCAGAATGGAAAGTGAATATATGCTTGACAGTTGCTACCCCCCCCCCCTTCCCCAATGCTCCTTGTCCTGTCCCTGTGCCCGCTCCCCAAATTGACCAAACAGCCTACCTGCTTTTCGATGGGGGCGGGGAGCTGGATTTGTGAGTTTTGGGAAAGAAAATCTGCCGTTGCAAAGGAACTTCTGAGCGCTTCACTTTAGGACGTCTAAGCGAGGCAATAATGTATTTATCAATATAGTTTAAACACAGCAAAACACTGAACAAAAGCAAGCGTAATAGTTCATAATAAGAAATAAAACAAGCATAATAATTCATAAGAAGACTCCCCTTCTGGGGGAAAGTGTAAAATTATAGATAGGCCTGAAAGTCACCGTTTTACTATTTTTCCTCAAACTTGTACTTTACCTACGGTGAAGGGCCGTGCAGTTGTTTCAGAAATTTTGTTTCCAGTATGTGTTTATTTAAAGTGGATAAAAAAAAAAAAGAAGAACCATTCCTCGCGCTCGGGAACTTTTGTTAACATTTCCCCCCCACATACACACCAGATATGTTTTCAGTTGGGCAGGCAATAATTTAACCAGTTTAGTGGACTCCAACAAACTCATACAGTTTGACAGCATTTCTAGAAAACTCAGTGCAATCAGGCTATAACATTTAGTAACTCAGTGAAAGGGCTTTCACCCCCCCCCCCCCCAAAAAAAAGCATGAAATGCCCAAGGGGAACATTGTGCATACAATTTAAATACTCTTTAGCGTGTAGTGACGGGATCCTAAAAAGTAGCGAGGTTGATTACTCCTTGATTTGATGCTCTAGAGAAACAGTTTGATCTGACACATTGTTATGCAACAAGAGTAAGTTGCACACATGCATAAACACACAGACACACACGTATTGACTGGAGCCCAGAATCTGCAGTATGCTGCTTCCGGCTCTCTTCCTCTTGACGGGTCGCTATTATCTTTCTAAGTGAAAGTGATCAATTTGCTGCTATCAGTCCGGGTCATCCAGATATCACTGCTATTGACACTTACAGCTACTTGAATCTAAGAAAAGCTACTTTGATTGACTTAAACTTGATTGATTGTCTGATTGAGCTGTCAGACGTACCATTTCACCAAAGTCACTTTCTAGATCTGGTCCGAACGGGGGGGAAGTGATTATATTTAGCTGCCCCCTAGCCTGATTCGCCGCTCTTTCTCGTTGCGCGTGCAAATTAAATTTACGTTCCGGTGATGTGCGGCGCTACTTTTGTTAAGAAGAAGAAGAAGGAAAAAAAAGAGAGAGACTAAAACAAAGGGAAACAACGCTAGCCAAGATCGCCAAGTGAAAAATCCGGTTTCGAGTTTTTTTTTTTTTCTGGTCACGGTGTCTTCCTAGCCCTCGATTATGAAGGGGGGAAGGGGAATCCCGTTTTCTTAAAATCTCCAGTTTGCGCTAGTTTTTTGGGGGGTTTGATGAAGAAACGTAAGGTTGCATCTTTTGAGGTATCTTTTTTTTTTAAATTAAAAAAGGTTTATTATTTTTTGCAATAAACCATTTTTGTGTTGATAACTAAAGAGAAATGGTTAAACAGGGAATCAGAAAGCATCGTTGCAGGAACTGACGAACCATCCGTTTACAATCAGAAATCTTTAGGCCTAAGCTTCGTAGGGAGGCCTGTGCTGCAGGAAACCTTCACACAGACCCCATCTGTGCTCCGAATGTAGCCAAGTCTAGCAGCCAGGAAGACAGCTAAATATTCTATGCATTTTCCTTTATTTATTTATATATCATATTTCTTTCCGTCCTTTATTTTTATTACCAAGCGTTGCTGTTTTTCATTATAATCGTATGTCAGGAAGCCTCAACTCCATTTACTTATTTCAGATGCAAACATTCAAAAAAACAGAGCCAATGCTCTCTGAATTCTAACGTAGCATAATTTGCTTCTAGGTTCTTTTAATTTACTTATGTGAATGGATGTATTTTTGCAGCTAAGATTTACCGTGTCTTTAAGAGCACTGTGACTGAACTGGAAATTTTTAGTTCAGGTGTAGGTGATATGTTTTTATACGTTTTAAAGGCCTAAACCTGCAAGCTGGACCAAGTCAGATTATTTATCATCTAGTTTTAAGAAAGGCTAAACAGTTTGATTTTAAGATTTCTTGCGATCGGCTGTATGTTCAACAATAAAACGATCACGTTTCAAAAATACAGAGGAGCTCCTTGATTCCTTTATTTACAGCTTATACCGTAGTATTATTTAAATTAATTCCCGTAAACCCATATAAATCAACATAGCTAACATTCAGACTGAGCTATGAAAATAGTGAAACTGCCTGGGTGATAAATATAACTGCTTACCATAATTTTTTAATTTTTAGTGGAACAGGTCATGGAGCAAATCAAATGATTGCATGCCTCCTCTAATACAAAATAAGGGGGAAAAACGTATTTAAGTCACACCATATAGGGAGCAAACACGACGGTATTCCATTTATTTTTATCATTCTAATTATTTACCTGTACGTATACAAATACTTGCCCGACAGAGCTCTGCTTATGATATTGCCTTTTCTGTTTTTCTGTCTTAAATGAATCCTTTTAAAAACCGCTGTATATATTTGTAAGTCTCTCTTTCTCTTAAGTGAACTATACGCATCTAAACAACAGCTGTCTGTTATTTTTCCTGTGTGTTTCTTCAAAAGCTTTTCCTCCCATATTGAATATTACACTGTGTGCATACCTTTACTATAAATGGGTTTGGTGAAATGATTAAAAATAAAGCGAATCATTTGTATTATTATTATTTTGATGGGCTGACAATAGAAATAATTTTTTCCATTAATTCATTTGACTTTGCCCGTGGACTATATCAGTATTTCGACAGCCTCCCCCCCCCCAAAAAAAAAAAACCTGTCTTTGTTCATTTTTATAACAGACTGAATATGGTTAACGTTTTATTTCGTCTTCTTTCCGTGTTTTTTTTTTAAACAATAGGTATCCCGTCCTACCAGATTACAGAATTCGAATTTCAGTCTGGAATTTTAGGATATTGTATCTGCCTGTTAGCGTTCGTGCAGTTATGCTGCTTCCAGAATTCTGTAAACGAACTTTTTCGTTTTGTGAATGATTTCAAATCAAATCCCTAGAAGTAAAATTGGGATTATTTACTTTAGTTTATAATGTAAGATGGAGTGTATCTATGCAGTTGTATTTACTTTATTTATTTATTTGCTTTAAGATGAATTTTTGTTGAAGTTTACAGTCGCAGACCATCTAAGCGCAAAACAAGTGAAGAATACAATTTTTTCAGTTGCAAAATCAAACGTATGAATTAATCATCTTTATTTGCAGCTAGTTTTAATAATATTAACTTTAATACAGAAATCAAAAAGTCAGGAAATTCCAAGCTAATAAAACGATTATGTATATGAAGAGGCAGGTGTCCTCTGAGCCCCGTACAAAGAGTGAATATAACTGTTTTTTTTTTCCCCTATCTTAGATTTGTTTTCATAAGCATCTTTTTTTTTTTTTTTTTGTTAGGCTGAATTCTTTTAACAGAGTAGTAAAAGAAATAAATAATTCCCAATGCGGTAAGCAAGGCCTAGAGAGAGAGAGAGAGCACCGGAGGCAGAACGCACAGTTATGGTATCGGGGAGGGGTGCATTTCCAAATCTGCCCTTATTTTCTACTTTCAATGATAATTAAATGGGAATGGGAAGATAGGTATGAAGAAAATTAAATTTTGGAATCCATTTCTTTCCAGCAGTACTGTAGTCACTATAATATAAAATGATTTTTAGGATGGACAGCTTTGCATGTTGTGAATAATAATAATAATAAAAATCCCCTGAAATGATTAACAGCGCTGCATTTCCCCTTGTTTGCTATATTTTTTTCATCTTTGCTTCTGCTTCCCCAGGTCCACGCACCAGGAAACTTAAAAAGAAGAAAAACGAAAAAGAGGACAAAAGGCCCAGGACAGCTTTCACAGCTGAGCAGCTGCAGAGACTTAAAGCTGAATTTCAGGCCAACCGCTACATCACGGAGCAGAGGAGGCAGAGTCTGGCCCAGGAACTCAGTCTGAACGAATCTCAAATCAAAATCTGGTTCCAGAACAAGAGAGCCAAGATCAAGAAAGCGACGGGCATCAAGAACGGTTTAGCCCTGCATCTAATGGCCCAGGGACTCTACAACCATTCCACCACAACCGTGCAGCAGGACAAAGAGGAGAGTGAATGATATACATTTCGCGCCCCACCCCCAACGCCCCTCGCGCATAAGATCACTTCACCAGGAAAGAAGAAGAAAATGTGGAATAATGAAAGAAAGGAACAAAAAAAATATATATATATATATAAAAGGACAGAGGTGCTATTTAATTAAGATCTATGTTTATCTATGCTATATGGACTTAAGAAAATTATGAACTCTCGCAAATATCTCTATATAGCCAAACATAATATGACCTTGTATATATTTAATTTCAGGTAAGAGATGTGTCTAGCGGATCTCCATTTTGCTGGAAATTTTATCTTTTTTATTTGAATGTTTGTTGATCATTTTGTTTTAGTAAATGTCTGACTCGATCGTTTTGTGTGAACTTTCTGTTCTGTTTTTTTTTTTTTTTTTTAAATCTGACAACTTTGTTCAGAATCTTTTTCCAGACTGCGATACTGAACCCTCGCTCCAAGCCAAAGATTTTATTATGTTCAGAGATCTGTAGTCTGAAATAAAGTGTTTAAACTGTGTTCAGGATATAAGACCGGTTGTAAGTTGTTTTCCTTGGGCTGCTGAAAAAAAAAAAAATCATACTCGTTCTTTGAATGTCAGGGCCTTCTTCAACTCTACATTCACTCACGTTTTGGGGGACTTTGAAAAGCCAGGGGTAGGGGAAAGGAGATGAATGCTCCATGATCAAGAATGCTGCGGCTGCTGCTTTTCTATTGAAAGGCTGCCATTAATTGAGGCAGAAACGAGCTGAAACGCTTAGGTTAGGCTCTCCTTTAGCTGTGCCTCAATGTTTTGGTTTACTTAGCTGGATCTTTTTTTAAAATAAATACGTAAACCTGTAAATTGTAGGGGAAAGAGTTCCGAGTGAAATCTAAGGTGATAAAACGGGGGTTACAGAAGTGAAACTTCGGGAAGTAACCGTTTCCTGAAGAATTGTACGGAAACTGCAGGAGGCAACGCTGTTTTTATCTTGGAGTTTTGCAGTAGCAGTTTTCATTCATTGATTTCAGTCTAAAGTACTTAATAGTCATTTTATAATTACATATGCCACTCTTAGGCCTGATTAAAAAAAAAGGGTGGAGGGACTGTAATGTGCCATACGCTTTGTGATAGTATTGCTTATTTTTTTGTGCCCTGTAGCGGCAAAAACGGAAGTGTTAATCACGTGCAATGTGTCTCAGTGACTTTTCTTTTCTTTCTTCGTTACACTCTTTTCATCTTTACTTTGTTTTGTCCGTGAAGTCGTAGCAGTTACTGTACAAAATGAGGGACAGAGCTCTAAAGTATGTCACAGGCTATTCCTTAGTGGCAAATTATGAATTCTGAAATCGATATGGGCCAAGTAGAGGAAAAGACTGTAAAATGCTGACTGAAGATTTAATCGGTATTTTATACTGAAAACACATTTTTATTTCTTGTGCAATGGTTTATCTTTGTGTGGCAAGAAAAAAAAAACTTTTGAGATAACAGAACCGGCAGA
The DNA here is from genome assembly GCF_901765095.1 of Microcaecilia unicolor. Classification (NCBI taxonomy): domain Eukaryota; kingdom Metazoa; phylum Chordata; class Amphibia; order Gymnophiona; family Siphonopidae; genus Microcaecilia; species Microcaecilia unicolor. The sequence goes on along the minus strand of NC_044037.1, from coordinate 275,609,789 downwards.
ACTCATTGAAACCTTTAGAATTCTTTGCACGATAGGAACATTTTTTTTGTCACATGGTGAGCTGACAACCAATCTAATATTAAGACATTTAAGACTGCACTTCCACTGGGTCTTATATTCCAAATGCACTTTAAAATCGTAATTCTTCAGACTACCATCCAGGTTCGGGGTGGAGAATCTAGTTAAACAATGTCAGGTGGTCTTCGGGAGAGCTTCCAAAGGGAGGGGACAATAGGGAAAAAAAAACAACAGTGCTGTTTTGATTTTTGCTTAGTTTTCCATGCTTAAGCCACCGTAGAAGAGAATGAACTGACGTCCACCTACAGACAGTCGTTGGGGGGGGGGGGGGGGGGGGGGTTAGCTCTTAAGATGGCACCCCAATCCCCACGGGAAACATCAAATAGCCCCAGATTTCAAAGCAACCGCTCAGGCTGCACTCAAACGCATCATGTCAGATTTGCAGGACCCGGGGATAAGGTGTTTGTTTTGAAAGTTCTTTGGTAAATTGTATTTCTTCTGAATTACCCCAAGTAAACCGCGCAGCCAGAGTTTTTGAATTTAAAGCAGTGCTCTCCCATGCAATGCATCTTGAAGTTGCATTCCAGTGAATCCAAGGTTAGACAGACTGCAGTGGTTTTTTTTTTAAAAACAAAATTCCTGTACCTCAGAAGAATCAGAAGCAAAAAGACATTTCGGTGAACTGTGTGAATACTGCTTGGTCACAAGTAAGTGGGACTGGGAAAAGGCAGTCAGACCATATTTATTTATTTATTTAATTAATTACATTTATATCCCACATTTTCCCACCAATTGCAGGCTCAATGTGGCTTACACATAGCTGTAGAAAAGGCTACAGTGCATGAAATACAATTATACAGTTTAAAAGTAAAATAGTAAACAACATTTAAAACAACAATGTGTAAACGATAATAAAGATAAAAATTAGTGTCCTTGAATCATTGTTAGACTAAAAGTTATTTGAAATTATGTAGAGTCTGAAGGATAAGCCTTTTTTGAACAGAACAGTCTTCAATAATTTGGCACTGTTGTATAAACGTTTATTAAAAATGACATTTACCTCAGGAATTTACACTGTTTACTTTCCCTAGCTTCTATACATTAAGCTCCCTTGATTTCAAAGTGCATTATCTTATTTCTCATTTAATGTGCCCTATTGCGATATTAAGAATACGTCTAGCTTTTACTTGCTTACAAATGAAACCATCTTGCTGCGTTCTGGGGCGGAAATACGAATGTACTGCACCATATAAAAAGTTCGTATATTTTCTATGATTGAATCAGAGCACCAAATCCTACCAATAGCAGGTCCTGCAGCGTAATAATAATAAAAAACATTGACCTCGTTTTTTAAAAAAATACTGTAATTACCAATTTCTACTTTCACATATAGGCGAGACTCTGTAGAGACAGTTTTTGTATCTTATGCAAAATAAGTGACTGATCAACAACAATATTGCAAAATACCTCTCGGCTTATCTCTGTTTCCATGATATTATGGGCTGCAAATCCAAACTTTGCCCAGATCGAACATTTTCTGTAATCAAGCTGGAATTTCTAATGTCACAAGAATGGAAACTAGACTCCCCCCCCCCCTTCAAGTTCCTATAGCCACCCAAGATACACAAGTCAACCAACTTAGACCCACACATGGGTTAATTCTTGTCATGGTATACACCAAACTAATCCATTTAAGACAGAATTGTTTTTTAAATAATGCAGCTACACAAACGCTCACAAGCAAAGATCCAAGCACGAACGGAAAAGTACTATTTGTGAATAAGACAAATTTTGCAGAGCACAATACCTAGTTCTTGCCCTGACGCTGTTCCTCTAAGCTGGGTAAATACCTTTCAGCAATGTGTTCACAAAGTTATGCATATTCAGGTGCGTTTCTGAAATTAACCACTTACACAAAGGTGCTATAAATAGTATTGACATGGCCAAGTCTCCAGCTCAAGGGGTTTAGCCCTCGAGAAGAGAGGGGTGAACGAAGAGAACAGGCAAGTAGGGAGTCAATAGAACTGCCCTGAGGTAAAAATTTTGTAAGATTGAAGCTTTGACAAAATATTGAGTCTACGAAGTCTAATTCCTAGTAGCTTGGTCAACGTCATAGGTAAAGTCCAATGGCCCAACTAGGCCTTCCGGTCTGCACTGCTAAGGATATTTCCAAGGTCGGCCGTCGGATTTACCTGGTAGTTATTGCTAGGAGCAGGAAGGGGAGGAGAAGGGGACCCCCTCCCCCCCCGAGATTCCAGATCCTGACAGGAGCTGGGGACAGGGAGATGCCGAGGTTCCCTCTGAAGGTTCATTATGACCTGCACTAATTCAGCCCAAAGGTTAATATCATAAAATTATACTATGAATGAGAAGGCAGCCCAGTCAGTGAATGCAGAAATGACAACTAGATCGGAGACCAGCTGATTAGAAATAGGATAGGTGAAATGTGTAAACTTCTAGGCAAAACTTAGACTTCCAGATTATTTTCATTAGGATTCAGAGAAGAGACTCCAGTCACTGGTTCACTCTCCATCCTGATATACCTGCTGCAGGCAGCCAAAATTGCCTTAGCTTCGAACTGGAAAACACCAGCAAACTGAGAGACATACAGATGCTAAGAAAAAAAAAAATAACCACGTCCTAGGAATCAATATAACATAATACACGACTTTCTGGGACCCCGTTTTCGGAGTTGTGGAAAAGCTCCCAGGACAGTAGAACTTACATTTATAGCATTTCACAGCACCTGACGATTTCAACCCCTAATGTTTCCCGAGATAAATAAATCACTCTATGACCACTATTAATGATACTAATAAGTATTTAGCTATGGCTAAACAAATAAAACAGGGACACACATCTGGATCTACTACATATCCTAAACCTTGCTTATCTTACAACAAACCGTGGTCTATGACTGTGTAACCCAGCATAAGGAAATGTTTTGTAAACAATGATTTGTTAATAAATATGTTAACTGAGCATTCAGGCTTTTTTTTTTGTAATCGAGGGCAAAAGAACCTCTAATTATTGCTAGGCACTAGTTCTGAAATGGATTTTTTTTTTGTACTCCAAAGTTTCTGCTGCTGCAAGGGAAAATGGGTTTAGATGCATGCAAAAGGTTTGCTTAATTTCTAGTGGTCTTTCCTTTTGTGTGAAGTAGTGTGGTTGCAATGTTAGTCCAATTTAATTGCTGGAAGTATTTCTCTTCTTTGATAGTCTTGCTAATGTGGAATGGTAAATTCTTATAGTGCTGAATGCCCATTCTTGCCCCTTCCTAGTTCCCCACCCAAGGGCAAATACTTTAGTGATATCGCCAACATTTGTGGGCTGATGCTCAGAACTCCTATGCTAAAGCCAACAGTGCAGAAACCCATACCACCGGAACAGCGCAGAAAACTAGCCCGCTAATACATAAAGGAAATAGTATTCAAATTATATGCACGCTGTAAAAGTGAAAGCAAGGCGGAATGTCCTTGGCATGTGGGCAGAAGAGTTTTGAAGTAAGTTCAGCCAGGGCTGCTGAGAGACTGAGCTGGGCCTGGGGCAAGGGTGCCCCAGGCCCCCCCCCCCCGCCACCGCCGCCCCCCCCCCAATCACTACTGCTGTCACCTCCCTCTCCTGCTCCCAGGCTGCCGGCACCGCAGTCCCCAGTCTCCACCTGCCTACCCTCAGCTCCCTCGACAGCCCCCTTCTGTCTGCCACTGGGCCCCCTGCATTAAAAAAAAATTCTAAATTGGCAGCACCAGCCAGCAGCGCCTCACGTCTGTATGAAAGTGACAGATCACCTCAGGCCTTCCCTCACTGTGCCCCGCCCTTGCAGAAATAGGAAGTTACAGCAGACGAGGGCGGGACACAGTGAGGGAAGGCCCGAGGCGAACTGACACTTTCACACAGACGGGAGGCGCTGCATGTTGGCACTGCGCATTCAGATGTTTTTAAAATGCATTGCAGGGGGCCAGGTGGCAGAGAGAAGGGGGGCTGTCGAGGGAGCTGAGGGTAGGAATGTGGAGAATGGGGATTGCGGCGCCGGCAGCCCGGGAGCAGAAGAGGGAGAGAGACCCGGGCCCGGTGAAATTTGCCCCTGCCCCCCCTCTCGGTTGCCCTGAGTTCAGCTCTTGTGCGCATGTACCAGGCAAAACCTGAAAGTGAAGCACACATTACTGTCTGTTTTCTGTGCCTTTAAATGTAAGCTTTTCAATATTTTTTTTTCTACTTGGATGGCTTATATTTAAGCGCAGGAAACGTATGCTTTCTCTTTAAGGTTTGCTCGAGTTGTACACATTTGTTGCTCACTACTTGCATTTAGGGTACTGGTTCCCAGACCTGGTCCTGGAGGCACCCCAGCCAGTCAGGTTTTCAGTATATCCACAATGAATATTCACGAGATAGATCTGCATGCAGTGGAGGCAGGGCATGCAAATCTCTTAATCTCTCTCCTGAATATTCATTGTTGGTATCTTAAAAAACTGGCTGGGGTGCCTCCAGGACCAGGTTTGGGGACCACTGGCTTAGGGGCTTGAACGAGCTTTCTTCTGCTTCCAAATTAAATAAAAACTGGAAGATTTAAAAAAGAAAGAATCATGAGAAATCCTCTCTTCAAACACCCTAACACTTGCTCCGAGCTGGTTTTAGGTCTTCAGCGGTAAGCGTGGCTTTGTGTGCTATTTTCTGAGCATTGGGAGGGAATAAGAAATGACCTCATTAATGCCCATTTGACTACATTTGCATGTTATTTGTGCTCGTTGCTTTTTCCAGATTTTAACATTTGCATATCCATCATAAGAACATGTGAATTGGAGTTGCAGAAAAAAAGAAACGAAATTACAAAAAGGGACAAATATTTCCTAAGAAAACCAACTAGCCCACATTTAGAGGAGAGAGTCACCTCAAAAGCAAAACAAAAGAAAAATAAGGCAACCAAGTCAGTATAAGCTAACTGTTATATACAGCACATATATTATATACTAGCCGTTGAGCCTGTTAAAACGGGCTACTATTGGAATGGGGGTTTTCCAAGGCCCCCCCCCCGAGGTCGCCGCTACCGGTACCCCCCCGGAGTCGCCGCCGCCACCCCTCCACCTGGGCCGGGCCCTCTGTTCGCTATTAATTCAACTTACATCGCCGCAGCATGCAGATCAGCTGAGCTCCCATCGGCCTGGCCTTCCTTCTCTGCCTGTGTCCCGCCCTCGTGTGACGTACCGTCGGCGAGGGCGGGACACAGGCAGGGAAGGAAGGCCGACCAGAGCTCAGCTGACCTGCGTGGTGCGGCGATGTAAGATGAATTAATTGCGATCAGAGGGCCCGGGCCGGGTGGAGGGGTGGCGGTGGCGACTCGGGGGGGGGGGGGGGGGGGGGTTACCGGTGGCGGCGACCTCGGGGGGGGGAGCACAGTTTCCCTCTCTGCCCCACCCCCATCATCACGTATTGATGCGGGGGCGGGACAGAGAGGGAAGTCTCTACTGCGCATTTGCGAGTGAGTTCGGTCACTCGCCGTTTATATGTTTGATAACCCCTTAACCCACACGACTACTATACTTTCATGCCCCTTAATAAACTGTTCAAGTTGTAATGAGTCCAAGAATATATATTCTGTACCTTTGAGTGTAAGAAGCAGGGCTTTTTTTGAGGGAGGTACTTGGGGGTACTGAGTACCGGCACCTTTTCCATTGTCTGCTACAATTGACCCATGGACCCCTAAGTTTTAATGAAAGAGCTCAGGCTCTGCACACCAATTCTGCCTTGTCATAGATTCTGTGACTGATTGCAGGGGGCCTGGATATTGTGGGGTGGATCCCTCTGTAATTACCCCACCCCTGAAGGGTGGCCTAGCATTTGAGTAGCGGCACCGTTTTTGCTAGAAAAAAACAAACCGGTAAGAAGACATTTGCAGGGGAAATTCAGAAAAAGAAAAGAAAGACTTGATGTATTGTGGGGTCAAGTTAATGCTTTTCCAGATGTGACTAGAGCCACTGAACTTAGGCAAAAGGCCTTTTTGGCTTTAAAGCCTCGGGTGTTGGCAAATAGGTGCTTCTTTTTTTCCGCTATTTGTGCTAATCTTTGGTGTGCACACTGAGGGGCATAATCGAACATCGCCGGCGAAATAGGTCGCCAGTGATCTATTTTGGCAGCGGCACAACAGCTGGCCTGAACCGTATTATCAAAAAAGATGGTCGGCCATCTTTTCTTTCAATAATACGGTTTAGCCCGGCCAAATGCCAGAGTTTGCTGGGTTTGAGATTGCCGGATTGGTTTTTCAGCGATAATGGAAAAAATGCCAGCCATCTCAAACCCGGCGAAATCCAAGGCATTTGGTCATGGGAGGAGCCAGCATTTGTAGTGCATTGGTCCCCCTCACATACCAGGACACCAACTGGGCACCCTAGGGGGCACTTCTAAAAATGTTAAAAGAATACACAAATAGCTCCCAGGTGCATAGCTCCCTTACCTTGGGTGATGAGCCCCCCAAATTCCCCCCCGAAATCCACTCCCCACAACTCTACACCCTTACCATAGCCCTTATGGTGAAGGGGGGCACCTACATGTGGGTACAGTGGGTTTTGGGGGTGTGTGGAGGGCTCAACACTTAGCACCACATGTGTAACAGGTAGGGGGGGGGGGATGGACCTGGGTCTGCCTGCCTGAAGTGCACTGCACCCATTAAAAACTGCTCCAGGGACTTGCATACTGCTGTCAGGGAGCTGGGTATGACATTTGAGGCTGGCATAGAGGCTGGCAAAAAGTGATTTCTTTTTTTTTTTCCATTATCCACAAAAGCCGGCCATCTGGTAGCCACGCCCATGCCCGCCCATGTCCCGCCTTCGCTTCACCGCCGACACACCCCCTTGAACTTTTGCTGGTGCGGCGACGGAAAAGCGGCGATGCTGTCAAAAATGTCGCTTTTGATTATACTGATCTCGCCGCTTTTGCGAGATCGCTGGCCATCTCCCGATTTATGTCGGAAGATGGTCGGCGATCACTTTCGAAAATAAGCCTGATTGTCTCCCATACTAGAGCCCTCTGCACTCACTAATGCTGGGGCTAGTCTGGCGCCAATTGTCTCTAGCACCTGAGTTATGTTTAGAGCATTGGCCCATTAGGGCATCTGGGTAATAAATGAGACCCAGAAAAATCTAATTTGGCCCCACTTCACAGGGGGTAAATGTGGAGATAAAAGAATAATCCAACCAGCTCTGCGAATTTCACACATGATATGGAGTGGAGGAGTAGTCTAGGGGTTAGAGCACCAGTGCTGACACCAGAGGTGCCAATCCCACTGCTGCTCCCTGTGATCTTGGGCAAGTCACTTAACCCTCCATTGCCTCAGGCACAAAATTAGATTGTGAGTCCTCCAGGGACATGGAAATACCCAGTGTACCTGAATGTAGCAAAGCCAAATAAATAGCCAGTGATTAAAACCTTTCTTGAACACATTTGAATATTTGCTCTGACTTCTCAGAGGGGCCAGTGCAGTTACCTTTATTTATTTATTTATTACATTTGTACCCCGCGCTTTCCCACACACAGCAGGTTGAATGCGGCTTACATAGTAAACAGAATTATAAAGCATTGTAAGGAGAATATTACAACCTGTAATAAACATAGTAATAGTAAGGTTTTAAGGATATGTGTATTGGACATGGAAAGGTAAACAAGGCAAAATAGGCAAAAGGAAAGAGATTGGGAGGGGTATGGCGTAGGGAAGATGGAGACGAGAAGACTAGGATGAGTATAAGGAGTTTGGGAGACATGGTTTACGGTATAATCATCTTCAGAACAGGACTAATGTGGGTGGGCTTATAAGGTTAAGTTGGGTCATTAGGGTAAGCTTGCTTGAAGAGATGTGCCGTCAGCATTTTTCTGAAGGGTAGATAATCGTTAATTGTTCGGATGGATCTTGGTAGAGCGTTCCAAAGCTGGCTGCCCAAAAATGAGAAACTGGATGCATAGGAGGTTTTGTATTTAATTCCTTTGCAGTTGGGGAGGTGTAAGTTGAGGTAAGTACGTGAGGACATTGATCTGTTTCTGATTGAGAGGTCAATCAGGTCATTCATGTAGCTAGGGGATTCTCCATATATGATCTTATGAATCATTGTATGGACTTTGAAGTTTATTCTTGCTCTGATGGGGAGCCAATGAAGCTTCTCTCGAAGAGGTACAAAATAGTCCTGACAAAATGGCCCCGACAAAATAACCCCAACAAAAAAGCTCCAAACAAAAAAATCTCCCAACGTAATAGCCCCTGACATAACAGCCACTGTCAAGACGGCCTGCCCACAATATAGCCCTTGACAAATTAGCCCCCAGAAGTGGCCAGAATATGGCACTGCATTTTTTTTTAGGGGGCTGTTTTATCTAGGGTTTGAATTGACCAACTTCCGCAAACTACTGAAAACTTATCTCTTTGACAAAATATATCACAAAGATCAACACGGGTAACTGCACTATCTCTAATATATCCAGAAATGTTCTTTAATGTCTTTTGCTTTAAAACTATCATGTATTTCACCACCATGTAACCCCAAACTCTCTGTAAAACCAATTGTATGTTCTCTTCTACCTGCAGCATCCATGACGAATTGTAAGCCACATTGAGCCTGCAAAGAGGTGGGATAATGTGGGATACAAATGCAATAAATAATAAATAAAATAATAATAATCTAGAGTTTTTGTCAAGGGTTATTTTGTGGGAGAGGCCATTTTGTCAAGGGCTATTTTGTTACCAGGCTGTTTTGTCAGGGCTTTTTTGTCGGGGCTATTTTGTCAGGGCTATTATGTCGGGGTGCCGCTGGAATGCTATTCTGTGCATAAAATACCAATGTTTATGCACAGAATGCACTTCATCATGCCCATGGATGTATGCACATGTATTCCGTGTGTCGATACCCATTTGTCAACAGTCCGGCACCTTACTATTTGTTCAGCACACCTCCCTTCAACTATATATATATATATTTTTGCAATCATGCTCCACAGGAAAGCCAGAAATAAATTGCTGGTCCTACATTAAAGGGAAGAAACAGGCATAAAGTCCTCATTAATACTGAACACAGAAGAATAAGTTAACCTTTTACTCTTTCTTGGAGTTCCATTAAAGCCTTGGTGTTGCGCTCAGGCCTTGTGTTAGGGGGTGTAAATAGAGCATTTGCTCTGGGCCGCCACATCAGAAATGGTTCCAAGCCTGCCCAAAACTGAAAGCAGCACAGTCCTTGGTCCTCCTTGCAATGTCTGCCTGTGAGGGGTTTATAGAACACTGCTCCTCACCCTTACGAGTAGTCCCTCAAATAGCTTGAGTTACCTTAAGATCACTGGTCCTGCCCCAGGAGGAAATAAGTTGGGAGGGGCGGAGTCAGAACCAGGAACTGTAAAAGGCAGGGCCAGACTGAGGTTAAGGAGTTCCAAGGAAGGAAGATCGGGAGCCCCAGCATTTGCTGCACAGCTTATGTCTAATGATTGGGACCTGGCTAAAATAAACCTCCCAAACTCTGAAGAGGGTTATTTGCTTAGAAAAGGTGCTGGTCAACCCTGACTTTAACTTTCCCTTCATTGTGCATCGGAGGTTGGACTTGGGGCCATTCTGACCCAGTAAGTAGACAGGAAAGACCACCTGATAGCTTACATTAGCCGGAAGCTGTTCCCGAGAGAGGGAAATTATGCAGTATTTCAGAAGGAGGCTCTAGCAGTCAAGTGGGCCCTGGAGACGTTCAAATATTATCTATTGGGCCAAAACTTTCTGCTGGCCACTGACCATCAACTCCTTCAGTGGATGGCTCAACATAAAGATTCAAATGCACTTATAATGCACTGGTTCCTTAGCCTCCAGTTCTTTAGCTATTAGATGAAATATCGGGTGGCCGAGAGCATGCTAATGTGGACTTTTTCTCCCAAAGGTGGACCCTAAAATGGCAGGCACTCAGCTGGGCATGGTTGAGCTGAGGGGGAGGGTATATGAAGAGGTTTATAGAACACTGCCCCTCATCCTTAAAAATAGTCCCTCAAATAGCCTGAGCCACCTTAAGATCACTGGTCCTGCCCCGGGAGAAAGTGAGCTGGGAGGGGTGGAGTCAGAACCAGGAAGTGTAAAAGGCAGGGCCAGACTGAGGTTAAGGAGGCCCAGCATTTGCCGCACAGCTTATGTCTAATGATCGTGACCTGGCTAAGGTAAGCCACTTTTGTTTCGGGATTTGAGACTTGCAAGCCTTACTCTGAGGTCTGGCTGGAGCCAGACCTGGAACTCAGAGAAGAACCAAGAAGAATTTATAGGCTGTGTTTGGGTCGTGAGAGCCCCACTAGCCGCACACTGTGTTTTGGGCCTGCCAGCCAGAGGCCTGCTTGAGACTATTTACTGAACTACAGAGATGCTTCATCTTGTGTTCCTGGCCCCTGTGATGTAACATGCCTCAGGATTCAGTTAATAAACCATTTATTTTCATTTGTATACCTTTGTCCGGCTGTATTTCACAGGCCCAACCTCAACCCCCGCTTGGGGTATCACACTGCCCTTGGACCCAGGGGTGTAGCCACGGGTGGGCCTGGATGGGCCTAGGCCCACCCAGTTTGGGTTCAGGCCCACCCAGCAGCGAAGCGGAGGGAGCAGGCAGCGCTGATCCTGCATCTGCCTCCTTCTCTCTGACGGCAGCGCTTCCCAGACGCTGCCTCCGCCGCCACGATCTACCTCCTCCCTCTGTCTCACTCAACAGCAGCGGTAGCATCGCGATTCAAACACGCTGCCTCCTGCTTCTAACCCGGAAGCGTCTCCAGAGGAGACGCTTCCGGGTTAGAAGCAGGAGGTAGCGTGTTTGAATCGCTACTGCTGCTGTTGAGAGTGAGACAGAGGGAGGAGGTAGATCGTAGCGGCGGTAGGCAGCGTCTGGGAAGCGCTGCCATCAGAGAGAGGGCGGGCAGGTGGAATGGGAGGGAAGGATGCATGGGGGTGAAGGAGAATCGCTGGACACATGGATGGGAGCGGGAGGGGAGAGAGGAGAGTCACGTTATGGATGGATGGTGGTGGGGGTCAGGGGAGAGAGAATTGCTGGGGATGAATGGATGGAGGTGGGGGGGCAGGGGAGAGAGAAGAATTGCTGGGGATGATGGATGGATGGATGGAGGTGGGGGTCAGGGGAGAGAGGAGAATTGCTGGGGATGGATGGATGGAGGTGGGGGCAGGGGAGAGAGGAGAATTGCTGGGGATGATGGATGGATGGATGGAGGTGGGGGGTAGGGGAGAGAGGAGAATTGCTGGGAATGGATGGATGGAGGGAACAGGGGCAAGAACAGAATTGCTGGGGATGGATGGATAGGGGCAGGGGAGAGAAGAGAATTGCTGGGGATGGATGGAGGGGAGAGGAGAGTTGCTGGACATGGGTGGATGGAGGGGATGGATGGAGGGGAGAGGAGAGTTGCTGGACTTGGGTGGATGGAGGGGAGGGCAGGGGGCAGAGGAGGGTTGCTGGACATGGATGGATGGAGGGAAGGGCAGGAGAGAGGAGGCTGCTGGATATGGATGGAGGAGAGGGAGGGGAGAGAGAAGAAATGCTGGACATGGATGGAGGGGAGGGAAGAGTGAGGAAGGAGATGAGATGAGGGAAAAGGAAGAGAGGAGAAAATTGCACATGGATGAAGAAAATAGGCAGAAGCTGGATCCACTGGACAGTCAAGTCTGCGGAGGACCCAGAGCAAGAAATGAAGAAGGAAGGCGGAAAGTAAAGAAATAAATGGAAAGGAAGCCCTGGAAATGGAGTAAAGAGGACAGATAGCAGTAGAATCAGATACTGGCAGAAACAAAAAAAAGGCGTAATATTCTCAGTTTTACTGATACGCATTTAGAAGATCTTCTACCAAAAGATTGTTTTTTTGAGAAAAGTTCTAATGCTTTTGACCAGATGGACCATTGGGAGGAGGCCATTAAACTCAACAAACGTTTAGTCCGTACTGAATTACATTCTCTCACATTGTTGGAATATTGTCGTAACAAAATGATCCCAAGAGGACTAAGAATTAATAAGGAACCGAAGATGTATAATGAAGATTCGGACTTTTTACTTAAATGGGAAGCAATCCTTAATAAGTGTTCTCTGGACTTAATGATTTTGATCATACAAACAGCGAACAAGAAAACAGAAAAATTAAAAGAAGATCTTGATAAAGAATTGGTCTCCTTAAGAGATAATGACTTATGCTTTAAAGATCTGTTTGAAGATTTTAATTTGCAATTAGAGCGATTCAAAAAAGATGTGAAAAGCATGAAATATGATAAATATAAGAGAGATGAAACAGATTACAAGTATAATAATGTGTACCCATGGCATCGGAGAGATAATAGGAATAGACAATTTATGAATAGAAACATAAATTATGCAGATAAATTTGATAAACAGAATAATACTTTGCAGAAGAGTCCTATCATTGAACGTAAATCCAAAGAATAAGAAGCGATAATGAGGAAGTATTTGATCCATCAGCACCCTTATACACCTCACCTCCTAGATCTAACCTTTCAGAGCAGGTTTTTCAGCTAGGGAAAATTTGGAAAAAGGGTTCAACAACAGATTCATCAGTACCACCGAAAGAACAAAGAGGAAGGTTACCTTATTATACGGGAAGGGGACGAGGGAGAGGTGGAAGGAGAGGTCGAGGCAATTCAGTGAACAGACAATTTGCAAACAGACAAACTATGAATCAACAAATGAGACAAATAGAAGATTATTGGAAATAAAAAATGTTAGGCACACAGCTTCATTACATGACAATATTATCAATTTATCTAAAAGGAAATTAAATCAACATGAGCGTTCAATTCTCAATAAAGGGCTATCTTTTGTTCCAACAGCACAATATAATGCATTCAACACACGTATCGATTTATTTAAATTAACTAGGAAATTAAGAATTATGGATTTTTTTTCAGATAAACATGTATACGAAAAGAATGAATCTGTAATTATGAAAAATAGTGTTTGGATGCCCCCCGCCCAAATCAATCCCATGATACAAGCTTTTGAACAAATGGTTATTAGGGACATTGAGATTTTGGAAAATAAGAATAAACATCCATTCTTTAACATCTCTAAAAATGAGAAGAAAGCAATTGAGACATTGAAGAAAGATAACAGTATTGTGATTAAACAGGCAGATAAAGGGGGTGCAGTTGTGCTATTAGATAAAGATCAATACATTGAAGAAATTAAGAGACAATTAAAAGACAAAAATTTTTATTTACCTTTATCTAAAGATCCAACCAGTAATTTAAAACATAAGATTGATTCTCTCATTGATATTGGGCTTGAAGCTGGTTTTCTGACAACCAAAGAAGGTATTTTTCTTAGAGTAGAACACCCACGCATCCCAACCATGTATATACTCCCAAAAATTCACAAATCCTTGATTAACCCTCCAGGGAGACCTATTGTGTCAGGCATAGGTTCTCTTTTGGAACCACTTTCCAAATTTACTGATGTATTTTTAAGACCTCTTGTTCCATCCATCCCCTCATATATTAGAGACTCAGCACACATCATTAACATATTAGAACATCTACAAATTAAAAATAAAGATATCATTCTTGTTACATTTGATGTGGAGTCTCTCTACACTAATATCCCCCAGGATGAAGCTCTAGATGTGATTAGGAAAGCATTATCAAATAGGTGTGTGTTTAGAAGGATACCCACTGAGTTTATCATGGAACTTATCACTATAGCATTGAAAGAAAACTATTTCTTTTTTGAAGGTACTTTTTACAAACAAATAAAAGGTACCGCCATGGGTGCAATGGTAGCACCTTCATTAGCTAATCTGTTTATGGCATGTTTTGAAGAGAAATTCTTGCAGAATAATAATTTCACAGAGAATGTTATGCTTTGGCGAAGATACATTGATGATATTTTTGTGGTCTGGGCTGGTAGTGAATCACAGTTGATGGATTTTTTCAAATGGCTTAATACAAGAGATAGCAATTTGAAATTTCAGATTAATTTCAGTAGCGAGGAAATTTCATTTTTAGATATTAAAATTCAGTTGGAATCCGGTAGATTCATTACCTCACTATATAGAAAACCTACTGATAAGAACAAATTCCTACATTTTGATAGCTGTCATAGTCATGCCTTAAAGTGTAATCTTCCTTACAGCCAATTTTTAAGAGTAAAAAAATTATGTTCAGAGGATCGTGATTGTAAAGGGCAAATAGGAGAAATGGCTTATAGATTCACGCAAAGAGGCTATCCTGTAAAATATATTGAAAAGGGTATAGCAAGAGCAAAACAGGTCCATAGAAAAGACCTTTTGCAGAATAAGGAAAAGAAACATAATGACCAAAAGGTTATTTGCACTTTATATTATGATTATCTATCCTCTGATATCATTAAAATATTAAGATCTCATTGGCCATTGATCCAGAACATTCCATCTTTTGCAAATAAAGAATTGATGATTGCATACAAAAGATATAAGAATTTGAAGGATTTTTTGTCACCATCAGCATTACCAGTCCCACTTCATAAGGATAGAGTAAGGGGTCATTACCCATGCTTAAATTGTTCCGTTTGTCCAGTCAATTTGAAAACAAAATGTTTTGAACACCCTGTTACAGGAGAAATATATCAGTTGAAACATTACTCAAATTGTAAGACTTCACAAGTAATATATGCAGCAATTTGCCCATGCGGGCTTATTTACATTGGTAAAACTATAAGAGCATTTAATAAGCGCATCTTAGAACATAAAAGCGCAATAAAGAGAGAGGTATTAGATAAACCTTTAGTGGCACACATGTGTGAATTTAAACATGATTTTAACCAGTTAAGATTTTTAGTTCTCTTAAGAATATATTCAAATTGGAGAGGTGGAGATGTGAACAAATTGCTATTGCAAGCTGAACAACGTTTGATTTATAGATTTAAGACTGTTAAACCTTTTGGGTTGAATCAAGAAACTGATCTCTCAGTGTTTTTATAGTACTACCAGCAGATTGCCATTATGTACTGCTCAATCCAATGTTTGACCAAATCAGCCACCTGGTGGTCAGTATATGTTACTACATGTCTCCAATGCTTGTTCCATATCCTTTGCCTGGAAATGTCACATGACAGATTTTTTAAAAATAATTATCTCTGTTTCTTAAAGTTTTAAAGTTTTTTTTGTTTTTTCCATTTTTACTTTTACTTATCTGTTTTTGAGATGTCCATAGTATTTTATATACATTTTTATTTGGATTAGTGGGTTCTTGTTCTAGAATTTTCTTTGACCTTTGAACTCTCAAAGGGGATATTTAAAGGACTAATCAGAGTGTTTGTTATAATGCTGCCAGTCAACATAGCATTGTGAAGTTTGCTGAGTAAGCTTGGGAAGTACTTATGTAAGGTAAGATATAAGATACTCCATATGGAATTTAGATGGTGGTGTTTATTGTTTAAACAGTTTGGCTTGCTTTAAATATGTTTTGTCAGTGCAAATTCTAAGTCAGTTATTTTTTCTAAGCCAGTTGCTTGTTGCTCCATGTCTGTTTTATTGAAGTTTGTGTAATCTGATCAGCTTAGTGCTGTTAGTTTCAATACTTAGAGGGGGTTTAGGATGTTGCCACAGTTATGATTGAAACAGATGATTGTATATCTACCTATTCAAGTGTCAGTAAAGAACACTGCATTACATGCCAGTTGTGCTGAGTGGGATTGCTAAATTCTTTTTAATGATAAAATCATTAGGGTTTATGTATGGATATCCACCCATTTAAATAGCAACATAAGGCACTGGATTGCCTGTGAGTTTGGCTGAGCGCCTCTGAATCAGTATTGCTACATCCATTACAAAGTTTTTTCTAATGGCAGCAGCACAATTTCAATTGATGTTTGTACATTCAAACAACAGCAATGAGTGCTGGATTGCCTGTGAGTTGTAATCAGTTTTTTGTTTTTTTTCATGGCCACTGTGGAGTTCTTTTGAATGATATCATCATCAGGATACATGTGATTGTCATAGAACAGTATGATGTTTTTAGGTACTTTGTATCAATTTCTATTGATTTGAGTTGCTATCTATTAGAACATGGAAACCCACTGATTCTCACTTTTTAACAAAGTGAATATTAATTTCAATATTTTTAGATCATTGAATGTGCTTAAAAGACGGCAATTGAGAGAGTTCAAAATGGCCGCCGAGTAGAGCAGACGTGTTACAGACGCTCCTGCGATTTTTTTCCTTTCTAAAGGCTTCTTGTGTTAGCCATACCTTAAAAATGCCTAAGAGAAGGGGGAAAGCTGCTGCTACAGCCTCCCAGCGGCTTAGTACCCCAACTCGAAGCGGTCCGATAGATTCTTTTTTGCAGCGAGTTTTGGACGCCAGAACGCCGGTGAGCGGCTCGTTGTTGTCTCCTGTGCTGGTTGAAGGAGCGCAGGAGACCTTAGAGCTGGAAGTTTCTCTAAGCCCCGACGCTCGAACACCCCCTCCCCCTCCAATGCCGTGTGAGATTGAAGCTCTAGATATGGCATCTCCGAGTCTTACCCTAGAACGGGGGATAGACGACGGACGACGGGAGACACATGAAGATCACCAAAGAGCTGAATTGAACTCACAGGCTGAAACATCAATCGAGGAGCAAAATGCCTCGACTATGGAAGGAATTTCCTTACAACAAACGGGGGTAGGTGACTTTTCACTTGCAGTTTTTCAAGTTAAACCTCCCGAAGTTACGTTAGACTGTTTGTGGACACTTATTGCAGATTTGGGCAAAGCACTAATTCCTCAGATTCAAAAAGTGAAACAAGAAGTTGTCTGTATAGAGGAGAAGGTAAAGCAATTGAATGTTAAAGTTGAGAAACAAGATAAAGAAGTACAACGACTGCAAGAAGTTCAAAATAATATGGTGAAAGACTTAATTAATTTAAGAAGAAAGGCAGAGACAATGGAAAATTTTTCAAAAAGTAATAACTTGCGATTTATAAATTTTCCTTTGTTGGATAATGTGGCTCCTAGAGAGATGCTGAAAATATACTTTAAAGATATCTTACAGATCAGTGAAGAAAATATACCTCCTCTAGCGCAAGTTTTTTATCTTCCATCTAGACAACAACAAATATTACAAAATCAACCTTTGGATGTTACAGCTTTCTTAGAAACCTCAGACTCTGAACAAGTAATACCAGCCACGTTATTGGCTACAGTTGTTTTGTCTTCTGACAAACTATGGATATTAAAATTGTTTTACAAAAATCGTGAAAAAATTTTCAAAGGGTTAAAAATTAGTGTATATCCTGATATATCAAAGGACACACAAGTGCGCCGGAAAAGATTTCTTCAAAAAAAGCAGGAAACGATTCAGCTGGGAGCGACTTTCTTTTTAAAATTTCCGTGCAAGTGTCTGGTCACATACCACTCTGAAAAGTTTGTGTTTTATGATCCATCCCAACTCGAGACATTTATTACATCTAGGAAGACTGTTGGAATAGTAATTCCAACTAATGATGTTGTTTGAAATTGGAATATAGTGTCCTCTGTACACTTCTGCCACTCTTTTTGAAATTGTTTATTTCCTATTAATATCCTTCAATGATGTTTGTATTTTGAACTCCCCACTAGTGGACTTGTATTGGTTTGAGGGAATTTTCATGTATGATACATTTTCTTATATTGTAACCTCATTATATCCAATTTTTCTAAACAAGTTTGTAAACTTGAAAAGTTGAAAATCAATAAACAAATTAAACATAAAAGACGGCAATTGAGGCCAAGCATTGTGAGATTTTATTTATTTATTTCATTTTGTATTTTTAGGTGGTTGTAGGACTACTTTTAGGGGTTCACTTTGCTTTTTACCCCTATTAGGTAGGTGATATTTAGTATGTATGGTTATTTAGTTATTTTAGTGTTGTATATCTCCACCTATTTGTGCAGTTCTATTGATATACATTTAGTGTTGATATTATTATATTTTGTGTTGATATCATGTCTTGTATTAAAATTATTATTTTATTGCATGCATATTTAATCTGAATGTTTTTAACTGATATTGATTTGATATTATATTTTATTGTATTATGTTTTTAGATTTGATCTGTTTTTATTTTATATGATGTGATAGTGTTTTTAGATATGTTTTATTATCAAATATACAATGGTGAAGTTTATGTTTTACTCATTATGTATTTTTATTTTGTAGTTTTTTTACCCCTGACGCAGCCTGAGGGCGAAACGTGGCCACGTCGGGTAACTTGTAATAAACCATGAATCAGATACTGGGCCAGTATGATCAGAAAAACAAAGTCACCAGACAGCAAAGGTAGAAAAAAATCATTTTATTTTCATTATAATGATTGGAACATGTCCACTTTGAGAATCAGGTGCTCAACATTAAAAGATTATATTTATTTACTTATTTATGGCATTTTATCCCACATTAAACATGAATTAGATTGGAACCTGGGATCATTTAATGTTTTTTTCTGGAGAGAGTAATGCATTGCCTCCCCCACCCCCCAGGCTCTCTCCCCGGCTATAGCCAGCTCTGCAATTTTGAGGGGAGGGGGACGGGGGGGGGGGGGGGGGTGCAGAGGTGGACCGGGGAGAGAGCCTGTTGTTAAACATTTACCAGCACACCACTGTCTAGTGCCCACCCATCCAACCTGTTGGCCCACCCAAAAATTGACTTCTGGCTACGCCACTGCTTGGACCCAACATATCTAACACCAACCCAGGTTGCACTCAACCTTCTCGTTTTCTGCAAACCTCTCTGCATCTGCACAGACTAGCTAATAGCTTCGTTAGCATGGATTTAAATGTGCTGTGCACTAATGTCTACCTGAGGATTTGCACATAGTTAGCTCTTGGGTGCACATGAAAATTGTGCACAAAAGAAAAACAGAGAGGGGTTCGCACTCTCCACAGCAATCGAACACAACAAAAAAATGGAGTGGAGAGGACCAAATATCAAGAGATCAGTCGCACAAGGGTAAGATGCTCCAGAATAACCTTTATTAGGACTCAACACGGTCCGTGTTTCGGCTATATCAGCCTTCTTCAGCCATCGATTGACCCCTGAAGAAGGCTGATATAGCTGAAACACGGACCGTGTTGGGTCCTAATAAAGGTTATTCTGGAGCATCTTACCCTTGTGTGTGGCAACTGATCTCTTGATATTTGGTCCTCTCCACTCCATTTTTAATTGTGCACAAAAGCCAAACTTAACCTGTGTGTGAAATCAAGCACATTACTGAATCATCTCCATAGTATGGAGCAAATTCTGTTAACAAGGGGAGCAGGAATTGCTTCTCATGCAGGTATCAACTCCCCTTCCCAAACCACCTTTGACATTATTGTTCCTTAACCCTATGAATTCCAACACTCAGGAAACGTTAACTCCATTTATATTTAATACCCATTCCCTACAAAGGTATCAATTAACAGTATAAGAAATAACAGACATAAAGTCACTAAGCGAAGGTTAACAGGCCACAGCTTCATTTACTGTCAGTAAATATTCCTTCAACACCCTAGCTATCTTAAAGAATTAGTAATCAATTTAACAGAACTTGAACCAATCAAAATGTGCTACCCACCATGTCAGCTAGGTAGCTTGCCATTCGCCTTGTGGCTGCTGCTTGCAACCCTGCCATTCCTAGCTGGGGCTTAAGGAATCCAGCAAGGACCTCCTTGCTATGATGCCAAGTCAAATGACCCCAGGATTACACCCTAATTCTTATAGCTAGGTGAAAATAAAGGAGGGCAGCTTGTTAACACACAATTAGCCCGAACTAGCTTAAGTGACTGCCCGATGTGACAGTGTGGTGTGTAAAGCCAGAAACACATAGAGAGAACTGCTTCCATCAACCAGCAAAGAGGAAGCTTGTTGCACACTCCCCACCCACCAGACTGGAAAAAAGGGGGAGGGGGAGAGGGAGAGGGAAAGAAAGAGGGAATGCTGCCTTTGAGGAGCAAGAGAATGAGCCTGAACCTTGGGGTGTGGCTATATTAAGGACTGCCCACTCTCCTCCCTACTGGTAAGTTACCCATTCAGGGCCCAGGGAATTCTTAGCAAGTAGGATTTTAAACCATCACAACTCAAACACTGCAAGAGGGGAACCCACAGAGAGTCACCCCTTCCTTCAAGTCCTCCCCTTCATCCAGAATAATCGGGCCCCCTGGTGGAGCAGGCACAGTGCCACCCCTGTTAATGGGCGGGGCTCAGGACTGGACCCTCACCCTTAATTCTTCCATCCTAATTAAGAGTTGCACCAATGAGCTCTCAAATCAGATGTTTATGCCCTTTCAAACACTGATCTTACACTCTTGAGCTGTTGGCAGGGTGCAGGGCCAGTGCTAAAGTTTGATATACGGGCTCCTGATCTCTTCATTTTTCACATGAATTGCTGGGGCTCATTTACAAGGCATTTGTGTTAATACTGAAGCAATAGCTCTGATGGAAAATATTTTCAGTCATCCCTAGAAACTGTTGGTGTTCCCCTTCCCCCAGATCTCCAGATTCTTCCCACTTAGACCACATTTTCTCTTTCCTTTTTGTGGCTGATGAACTACTGTTGGTCATATACCCCCTAATTTTAATGAGCTAATTAGCACCAATAATTGGCTTTTTAACAAGCAATTATTGGCACTAATTAGATTTAATTGGCATTTACAAGTGTAAATTTAGACACAAGATCTGCGCCTAAAATTTACATTTGATCTGAAAAAGGGGTACAGAAGTTGGAGGGTCATGGGCATAATAGGGGCATTCCTAAAATTAACGTGCATTCTTCTAGAATAATGGGGCTATGCACCTAATGTAGACATGTACATTGGTACCACATCTCAGCTGGTGCAAATGGCCATGCCTAAAGTTAGGTGCAATTCCCGGGCATAACTGCTATTCTATAAACTGTGCCTAACTTTAAGCGTGGCTTATAGAATAGCGCATTTTTTGGCACCGATTTTTTTTTGGTGCCATATATAGAATCTAGCCAATAATATTGATCCATTATACCCCCTCAATGTTCCCTCTCATTATTTTTTCACCTTCCCCAGTATCTGCCATCTGCTTTACCCTTTCCCCCAACATAGTAACATAGTAGATGACGGCAGAAAAAGACCTGCACGGTCCATCTAGTCTGCCCAAGATAAACTCATATCTTGAATTTGTACCTGTCTTTTTCAGGGCACAGACCGTATAAGTCTGCCCAGCAGTATTTCCCGCCTCCCAAACACCAGTCCCGTCTCCCATCACCGGCTCTGGTACAGACCGTATAAGTCTGCCCTCCCCTATCCTAGCCTCCCAACCACCAACCTCTCTTCCCCCACCTGCTCCACCACCCAATTTCAGCTAAGCTTCTGAGGATCCATTCCTGCTGCACAGGATTCCTTTATGCATATCCCACGCATGTTTGAATTCCGTTACCGTTTTCATCTCCACCACCTCCCGCGGGAGGGCATTCCAAGCATCCACCACCCTCTCCGTGAAAACATACTTCCTGACATCTTTTTTGAGTCTGCCCCCCTTCAATCTCATTTCATGTCCTCTCGTTCTACCGCCTTCCCATCTCCGGAAATTTTTTTTTTGCGTATTAATACCTTTCAAGTATTTGAACATCTGTATCATATCACCCCTGTTCCTCCTTTCCTCCAGGGTATACATGTTCAGGTCAGCAAGTCTTTGGTCATACATCTTGGAAAGCAAATCCCATACCATTCTCGTAGCTTTTCTTTGTTTGTCCCCCTGCCTGTTACCATCACCTTCCATCTGCCTGCTATCCCCCCTTGACCTCTGGAGATGCTTCCATTTTCCCCTACATAACTCTAATTTGCCTTTCACTTGGATTTCATAGCTTCTGACTGTGGCACCAGTTACCCCAATGGTACTGCCACGTGTAGTGCTATATCCCAGTGGCAGGGCACTCGTCCCGCCTCCCCAAATTATGTCATGTTAGGCACAGGCCTAGCAAGCCTGTGTGGAAATCTAGGTCTAGTATCAAAAAAGTATGAGCAGGTTCAGAGGATGGTGGTAACTCCAACACAGCTGGAGACAGTTAATTGAGAAGAGGGTACATAAGTACATAAGTAATGCCATACTGGGAAAAGACCAAGGGTCCATCGAGCCCAGCATCTTATCCACGACAGCGGCCAATCCAGGCCAAGGGCACCTGGCAAGCTTCCCAAACGTACAAACATTCTATACATGTTATTCCTGAAATAGTGGATTTTTCCCAAGTCCATTTAGTAGCGGTTTATGGACTTGTCCTTTAGGAAACCGTCCAACCCCTTTTTAAACTCTGCTAAGCTAACTGCCTTCACCACTTTCTCCGGCAACGAATTCCAGAGTTTAATTATATGTTGGGTGAAGAAAAATTTCTCCGATTTGTTTTAAATTTACTACACTGTAGTTTCATCGCATGCCCCCTAGTCCTAGTATTTTTGGCAAGCGTGAACAGACGCTTCACATCCACCTGTTCCACTCCACTCATTATTTTATATATCTCTATCATGTCTCCCCTCAGCCATCTCTTCTCCAAGCTGTATAGCACTAACCTCCTTAATCTTTCTTCATAGGGAAGTCGTCCCATCCCCGCTATCATTTTAGTCGCCCTTCGCTGCACCTTTTCCAATTCTACTATATCTTTCTTGAGATGCGGCAACCAGAATTGAACACAATACTCAAGGTGCAGTCGCACCATGGAGCGATACAACGGCATTATAACATCCTCACACCTGTTTTCCATACCTTTCCTAATAATACCCAACATTCTATTCGCTTTCCTAGTCGCAGCAGCACACTGAGCAGAAGGTTTCAGGGTATTATTGACGACGACACCCAGATCCCTTTCTTGGTCCGTAACTCCTAACGTGGAACCTTGCATGACGTAGCTATAATTCGGGTTCTTTTTCCCCACATGCATCACCTTGCACTTGCTCACATTAAACGTCATCTGCCATTTAGCCGCCCAGTCTCCCAGTCTCAGAAGGTCCTCTTGTAATTTTTCACAATCCTGTCGTGATTTAACAACTTTGAATAACTTTGTGTCATCAGCAAATTTAATTATCTCGCTAGTTACTCCCATCTCTAAATCATTTATAAATATATTAAAAAGCAGCGGTCCTAGCACAGACCCCTGAGGAACCCCACTAACTACCCTTCTCCATTGTGAATACTGACCAGGGTGCTAATTGTTATCTAATTATGGGCCTTAGAACAGTTGATGCAGGCCAGTTGATTAAATTCACCTAATGGAACACAGTAACGGCAATCTATATAATGATATTTATTCCTATCTGGTTTTTCATTTTATAATGCTCTACTATTGTCGTATATTATAAATCAAAATAAATACTTCAATACATTAGAAAGTGCTATAGGGTAACCCTTAGTTGGGGCCATAGTTCATAGCCTTGAAAACTCAGGGGGAAATTTGACTGCAATGGCTTTACACAATTCAGCAACTTCATATTTTTTTTAATGAAAAATTTGTGGGTTGCTGTAGAAATCTTTCCATAGTTGTGTGAGCAATGGAGACCATTGGGAAAAGCTATAAAGTTCTTTTAAAAAGTCAAGCACCAGCAGTGCTAAGAGTAGCACAGCTCAGCACTGGTGATAATGTATTGATATCAAGATTTACAAATTAATCCTGTATAAAGTGCTTCCATGCATTATTTAAAATGAGGTCAGTTGGATTGAAAATACAGCCATCACCACCTTTAGATCTATCTATCTATCTATCCCCTTCTAAAAGTTTATTTATTTATTTGTTGCATTTGTACCCCACATTTCCCCACCTATATGCAGGCTCAATGTGGCTTGCATAGTACCGTCAAAGGCGTTTGCCCAGTCGGTGGATAGCAAATACAAAGTTGTATAGTGATCGTATGAGGTAAAAGTGGAGGGTCGGAATGGATGAACATTGCGTGTTGTCCTTTTCGATCATAGTCATGCTGTTTTGGTAGGTGAAGAGGGTTACGTGGGGTCGCTGGGGTAGGCCTTTTTGAAGAGGTTGATTTTTAGTGATTTCCTGAAGTTCAAGTGGCCGTGGATTGTTTTCACAGCTTTTGGGAGCCCATTGCATAGTTGTGCGCTTATGTAGGAGAAGCCGGCTGCGTAAGTTGTTTTGTATTTCAGTCCTTTGCAATTTGGGTAGTTTGATTTAATGACATAGAAAACCTCAACTTAGTCCTTAGGGCACACCAAGCTAGTCAAGTTTTCAGGCTATCCACAATGACTATGCATGAGATAGATTTGTATACCAAGTAGGCAATGCAAGCAAATCTATCTCATGCATAGTCATTGTGGATAGCCTGAAAACTCGACTAGGTGAGTGTGGCCTGAGGACTGGGTTGAGAACCACTAACCTAGGAAACTCTCCCAGTACAGATTAGATTTGCTAGCTGACTCCAGGTTCACCCAATAGGATTGATCCAGTCCTAAGGGTTTCCTTATATCATGCATGGACCTGAAGTATTGATTTTCTTTGAGAATGCAGTTGGGAAATCAGAGCTACAGTGGGGTAAACCCAGGACTAGATGAACCTTGACGAGAAAATCTGGAGCCAACTGGCATTCTTAATACGGTCAGCATTGAAATATTTCTTCAAAGTGGAGAAGAATTTCAAGCCGATGTTTCTGTTTTTCAGGGGTGGTAAATCTTGAGTGCAAATATGGCAAACTAGTTCTTTTTTGTATCTCATTTGGCCACCACTTCCTAATCATTTCCATATTATATACCCCTTCCTTTGTATATAGAAATAATGACACACAAAATTCAAGCAATAAAGCAGTTTTCAACATTTCTTTGGCAATAAGGAGGCTAATTTATAAAGGCTTAAAGGAAGAGTGCATTGATAAACCAAGAACTCAACTTCAAACGTGATGCTTATAATTTTAGCACGGAAATATAGAATTATTTACAAGAGGCTGTGCTCAAGGCTGGATTTAAGATAGGGTGAGCAGGGCAGCTAGGGTTGCCACTGAGACCCTGGAACATTCGCACACTACGAACATCGTATGAACCCATGCCAACTCAACCCACCCCTATTATCTTGAACACACATAAGCCTAGGATTCCAACCAATTTAACAAATCCAACTTACTCCCTGTGTGGGGGGGGGGGGGGGGGAGGAGGAAGGGGAGCAGTACTTGCAACCAGATGAATGTTTTCCCCTCTGTCTCAGGAGAG
Source organism: Microcaecilia unicolor (assembly GCF_901765095.1). Lineage (NCBI taxonomy): Eukaryota > Metazoa > Chordata > Amphibia > Gymnophiona > Siphonopidae > Microcaecilia > Microcaecilia unicolor. The sequence continues at coordinate 275,584,630 of NC_044037.1, read as the reverse complement.
CACAGCTGAAGGAGGATGCCCTTCTGTGGAGAGGGGGGGGGGGGGGGAGGAATCCCCACTCAGCAACATTTCTCCTTCCTCAATTTGCCACTTAATAGCCTGGATCACTCATGATTTGATCTAAATAGTAAAATCAGCTGGACTAAATAGGCAGTCTACATAATGACATCTCCTCAAGTACAACTCTGCTTTCCCAGCCTTCTTTGTCTTTTCAATTCACTACTACTGAAGAGAAGGAAGGAAGCTATTAGAGCTAAAAGAAAATCCTTCAGAAAATGGAAGAAGGAACCAACTGAAAATAATAAGCATAAGGAATGTCAAGTCAAATGCAAAGCGCTGATAAGGAAGGCTAAGAAGGACTTTGAAAAAAGATTGCGTTGGAGGCCAAAACACATAGTAAATTTTTTTTAGGTATATTAAAAGCAAGAAGCCAGCAAAAGAATTGGTTGGACCACTAGATGAGTAAAAGGGGTGATCAGGGAAGACAAAGCCGTAGCAGAGAGATTAAATGAATTCTTTGCTTCGGTCTTCACCGAGGAAGATTTGGGTGGGATACCAGTGCCAGAAATGGTATTCAAAGCTGATGAGTCGGAGAATCTTAATGAATTCTCTGTAAACCTGGAGGATGTAATGGGGTAGTTCTATAAACTGAAGAGTAGCAAATCTCCTGGACCGGATGGTGTTCATTCCAGAGTACTGATAGAACTGAAAAATGAACTTGCGGAGTTATTGTTAGTAATATGTAATTCATCCTTAAAATCGAGCGTGATACTGGAAGATTGGAGTGTGGCCAATGTAAAGCCAATTTTAAAAAAGGTTCCAGAGGAGATCCGGGAAATTATAGACCAGTAAGTCTGATGTCGGTGCCGGGCAAAATGGTAGAGACTATTATAAAGAACAAAATTACAGAGCATATTCAAAAGAATGGATTAATGAGACTAGAGTCAACATGGATTTAGTGAAGGAAAATCTTGCCTCAAAATCTACTACATTTCTTTGACGGGGTGAACAAACATGTGGATAAAGGTGAACCAGTTGCTATTGTGTATCTGGATTTTCAGAAGGCGTTTGACAAAGTACCTCATGAAAGACTCCAGAGGAAATTGGAGAGTCATGGGATAGGAGGTAATGCTCTATTGTGGATTAAAAACTGGTTAAAAATAGAAAAGAGAGAATAGGGTTAAATGGTCAGTATTGTCAATGGAGAACGGTAGTTAGTGGGGTTCCCCAGGTGTCTGTGCTGGGACCGCTGCTTTTTAACATATTTATAAATGACCTAGAGATGGGAGTAACTGGTGAGGTAATTAAATTTGCTGATGACACAAAGTTATTCAAAGTCGTTAAATCGCGGGAGGATTGTGAAAAATTACAAGAGGACCTTTTGAGACTAGGTGTCTAAATGGCAGATGACATTTAATGTGAGCAAGTGCAAAGTGATGCACGTGGGAAAGAGAAACCCGAATTATAGCGACATCATGCAAGGTTCCACATTAGCAGTCACAGACCAAGAAAGGGATCTAGGTGTCATCGTTGATGATACATTGAAACCTTCTGCTCAGTGAGCTGCTGCGGCTAAGAAAGCAAATAGAATGTTAGGTATTATTAGGAAAGGAATGGAACACAAAAATGAGGATGTTATAATGCCTTTGTATCGCACCATGGTGCAACCGCACCTCAAATATTGTGTTCAATTCTGGTCGCCGTATCTCAAAAAACATATAGTGGAATTAGAAAAGATGCAGAGAAGGGCGACGAAAATGATAAAGGGGATGGGACGACTTCCCTATGAGGAAAGGCTAAAGTGGCTAGGGCTCTTCAGCTTGTAGAAAAGACAGCTGAGGGGAGATATGATAGAGATCTATAAAATAATGAGTGGAGTGGAACGGGTAGATGTGAAGCATTTGTTTACGCTTTCCAAAAATACTAGGACTAGGGGGCATGCGATGAAGCTACAATGTAGTAAATTGAAAACAAATCGGAGAAATTTTTTTTCACTCAACGTGTAATTAAACTCTGGAATTCGTTGCCAGAGAATGTGGTAAAGGTGGTTTGCTTAGCGGAGTTTAAAAAAGGTGTGGGCGGCTTCCTAAAGAAAAAGTCAATAGACCATTATTAACTGGACTTGGGGGAAAATCCACTATTTCTGGGATAAGCAGTATAGAATGTTTTGTACTTTTTGGGGATCTTGCCAGGTATTTGTGACCTGGATTGGCCACTGTTGGAAAGAGGATGCTGGGCTTGATGGACCTTTGGTCTTTCCCAGTATGGCAATACTTATGTACTTATGTAGGATGGAGCTTGTTTTCTAAAGTCTGGATGTAGTCCTAAAAAAGTCAATTCTGGCAGGCTCAGATTTAGGTATATGCAACATGGACAGTTGCCTAGGGTGTCAAATTCTGACGGTGCAAAATACTTAGAAGAACCTGCTTTTGTTTACTTTAGAGACAAGTTTATGTACTGTGATTCTGTGGCATTCCTCTGCTCCTCTGGAATCTTGAAAAACCCCTCTCCACCTCTCTAGCTCTCTAGAATTTGTTGTCTGGTCTTGCCTATGTCTCCAGAATCTTAAATCTGGCCCTGCAACTGGGACAATTTTGCAAGATTTCTATTCTTCTAGAAATTGTTATGAATGTAACAGATTATTTAATCTGATGGGTGAAAGGAAAGCAGGGTTGAGGCCAATGACCAGCATCTGTATCAGCTCCTTTAACTGAGGGGCAGGACTCCAAATGGAGGAGTGGCCTAGTGGTTAGGGTGGCGGACTTTGGTCCTGGGGAACTGAGGAACTGAGTTCAATTCCCACTTCAGGCACAGGCAGCTCCTTGTGACTCTGGGCAAGTCACTTAACCCTCCATTGCCCCATGTAAGCCACATTGAGCCTGCCATGAGTGGGAAAGTGTAGGGTACAAATGTAACAAAATAAAATGGGGTCATGACTTGGATGGGCTTTCCATAGGGTGCCTCATTACTCTGCAACTTGAGGGGAGAGGGGATCACACATATCTATTTGGCTGCTATCATGAGGTCATAAGTACATAAGTATTGCCATGCTGGGACAGACCAAAGATCCATCAAGCCCAGCATCCTGTGGCCAATCCAGGTTACAAGTACCTGGCAAGATCCCAAAACAGTACAATACATTGTATGCTGCTTATCCTAGAAATAAGCAGTGGAGTTTCCCCAAGTCATTTTAATAATGGCTTATGGACTTTTAGGAAGCTAGCCGAACGTTTTTTAAACCCCGCTAAGCTAACTGCTTTTACTACATTCTCTGGCAACGATTTCCAGAGTTTAATTACACATTGAGTGAAGAAATATTTCCTCTGATTTATTTTAAATTTACTACTTTGTAGCGTCATTGTGTGCCCCCTAGTCCTAGTATTTTTGGAAAGAGGAAATGGCAGTGGCTGTGAATGAATATGAATGAACACCATTGGCTTTTCTGTGCCTGTGAGGACAAAACAAAACCAAGCTTGACCCATATGTTAAGGTAGTATATGTTGAAAGCATCATGGGTAAAGTATTGTCAAATCCCCAGGAACACTTGCCTTAAATGCAGGTCCAGCTTAACCTATGGACCAGGTGAGATACTCGCCCAGAGCACTGGTGATAAAGAGTGCCAAAATCCCTGTCTGGTCTTCCTTTCAAGCTCCTTATCAGATAGATGCAGGGCTGGGATTTTGGCAACTTTTATCATCAGTACCCAGGTGGTCCAGTGGGGGGGGGGGGGGGGGGACTTGAGAGAGAGGGGGAGATACTGGATCATAGGTGGGGGTAATGGAGGAAGAGATATCAAATTGTGGGTGGGGGGAGCCAATGCAAAAGTTACCTCAGGGCCCCACAGTTCCTTGAGCCGGATCCGCTTAAATGTTACAAGTGCCTGTATTACATGAACCTTAGTAACATTACATTTAGTTCATCTCAAATTTGGCACAGATTCCCCCAAATTATATAATACTGTATACAAATCCTAGAAACACCTCTGGCCCACCCATGTTCCTCTCATGGCCATGCCCCCTTTTCAGACACATGCAGAAAAATTATGCACACATCTTTATAGAATATGACTATAGAGATGAACGCATAAATTCGAATTATTGCCAATTAGAGCTGATAATTAATCAATTAAATTGCACACACAAATTGACTGCGTAACCAAATTTGTGCACGCAATTTTTAATGCTATATATATATAGAATTAAGGGGATTATTACTTACTCTCTGCTCTGTATATAGGTCAGGTGCAAAATTTAGCAGCAAGGTGCCTGCCCTAGATTCCTTGCTCATAACTCACCTTCCATTTCAAGTTAATGCAAGAGCTATATGTTCTAAATTAACCTGCATTTTCTCACCGACCTGAAAATTTCAGGACTGAGCTCAGCGCAATGGCTCTTTCTAGCTGAGCTGTTTTAATAGGGCCTTTTATAATATGGGATCCATTTTGTGTCTATGGAGAAAAGGTTTAGTGCTTAAGATCTCCTGGTGTGCAACTTGTAGAATACTACAGCCAAGCAGCCTTGGGCACCCTGGTGCTTTCCTGAGCAGTACAGAACATTCCTTGGCCTCATTTTCAAAGGGAGCCCAGCTTTCTTTATGCATTATTATCAATACTTCCAGGTAAAGCTATTTTTCTTCTCTGTAAGGCTGTTCCCCCCCCTCATTTATTTCCAATTCAGGTTAAAGAAATGTGCACATAATTCACATATGTGTGTTCCCTTATCATTCTTCTCCCTGAGAACTGCTTATTAAACACTGTTCCTTTAGTAAGTCCACTGTCAGCATTAATGCCTGTAAGAAATTTATGGGAATATAATTTTCAGAAACTGCAGCAGCACAGTAAAAAAAATATCCTTCTAAATATAAGGTTAGGTGCAACTCTGCAGTGTTAGAGAGAGAGAGAGAGAGAGAGAGAGAGAGAGAGAGAGAGAGAGAGAGACGTCTATACCGTGTGTGTGTGTGTATATATATATTTTTTTGTACCCCGCCCGCACATTCTCACCCCTTGCAGATTTTCAAAGAATGGCTGTGATACTGTTAAGAAATGAAAGTCATTAGACGCATAAAAGATGTTTCTATTTGTGTCACACACTAATACAAGGATTCCCCCTCCACCCGCCACACCGCCTACAGGCCTTAAAAGTAACCAGCTGTGGCCACAGGTTTTCATTTTACTATTTTTCTTTTCACTGTAAACCAGTTAAAGTGCACAGTTGAACATTTCGAGCTCAACGTGAGCCCGATTTACAGTTTCTTGTTGGCTTGAATTGCCTAATAAATGGAACGTAAGCCTCAAAATATACGCACATCTGTTTCTTGCATAGGGGGTGGTTTTGTTATAGAAGCCCCAGTCGAATCGACTTTTTTTTTAGCTGCCACCTGCAGTCAAACATAACTTCTCTCTTTAGCTAAACCCGAATGTCTCTTGCCTGCCGTGATAGATGGGTCAGAGTCAGACAAAGGGCAGAAGACCAGAGGGTCCTGCTAAAATGATGTAAAGAAACGACCTCCTGGAGAGGAACAGTTCACTGGTGGAACTGGGAACCAGGATCCAGGCCCAAGAGCCGTTCAGACCCTGTTTCTCCTATATATAGTCATGATATAACGTCTCGGCGATAAAAGTCATAATCTCTGTAGGCAGGCTAATATATAAAAATAAGTTACAAGCATTTTTATAGGGTATTTCTATAACACTTGTACTATAACTCCTCACACACACATACACATAATAGAAATTCTCCTTACACCCACACACACCCACACCGTTTTTTAAATTGGTATATGTAACTTGTTCTTATAGCTTGGGCCTCCTCCTAACACAGAAAGCAAATTTACAAGCTGTTGTGTGTGTGTGTGTGTGTGTGTGTGTATGTGTGTATGTGTGTGTATGTATGTGCCTATATATATATAGGCACATACATACACACACACAGCTTGTAAATATCTCTCGTATAGTCGTAAATTTCCTTTTTTGTTATTAATGTGGTCCTTGGATGTCCGTAGTGCTTTATAGCCTGTTAATCCATAACGCCATATTTTTCTACATTCAGATATTCAAATGAGACTGAAGGACACGGGATGTTCGGGGCACGCGTTCATTTTTTTTGAAAATCTGCTTTTGTTTGCAGCTGAATATCGGGATAACTCCTGTTAGGAAGCTTGTTCTTTTGTGAATCCTTTCCCCCGAATCAAAGCAGACCTTGTATTGAGCCCTACCTACCAGGTCAGAGGTTAGCTTGCCCTGTCCAAAAGATAACGATTTTCAGCACTGTTTACATTTAACCCCAGCGAGTATTTCGACCTCCGAATACAGGGAACCGCTCCAAAAAAAGAGGGTGTTTTAGAATATTTAGTTTTCTGTTGATAGAAAAAAAAATTGCCCAGGTTCCGGGGGTACTTTTCAGCAGATTCATCTTTCCAGCAATTACTTTTATTTTAATTGCTCCAACGCTCCCAACAGATATTTTAGCATGAAACAAAAAGAATACCCATACAGTTATTGCAGAGAAGTTACTAGAAATTAGCTTTTTTTTTCAAATAAAAATCCAGAAAACTGTACAGCGTGAAAGAAATATACTAATACGGAAAACGAGTCCTTTCCGTGGTTTGTGGAAAGCTATATTTCAGTGTGTCTGAATCTCCTTCCAAGGCAGGCAAAAATGTGTTTGTGCATCAGTGTTCCAAATTTACTAAAATTACCTATATCCTCGTCACCAGGTTGAAGCGCAAATAAACGTACTGTGTATATTTCAACATTGCCCTTCTTGCGCTTATGGGGCCATTTTAGTTGTGTGTAGAAAGAGGAAGACATATAATAACTGTTGACAGCAATGAGAGAACAAAACTACTCCAAAAATTACTAATATAATCAAACCACATAGAAAAAAAAACAAAGTTTGCAAAAATTCTCGGTACCTTTAGAAAATATCCAACTTTTCACGGGTGGTATTTTTTTTTTTAGGTCTGAGAGTTGGACACGATAAAATCTCCACTAGAGCATAAATTGACCTGAATGTTTCAATTTCTTATTCACTCGTTAGGGTCCCCCTTTTTCTAGTTGTTTTTTTGTTTTTTTAAACAGATCCTGCTCATTTCTGCAAAACCCTTAGAATCTAAGTATCCGGGAAGAATGTGGGGCGTAGCCCGAAATGAAGTGAAATTCGAGGGGGGGGGGGGGGGGGGGGAGGAATAATGGACGTTTAGAAAGTGTATTTGCATCGCTTATATTTTTCATTATAACCTACAAGTAAGAGTCTTATGAAACTTTAAACACAGCAAAACTCCATCTATAACTTTTGGAAGTTAAGGGCTTACATTTCTACGTGCCAAATACCCTTTGAAGATCTTTTGGAGAATTATGCAAACTAGGTAGTCAAACCTCTTTCTTCCGGTTCATTCACCCAGTGGAGAAGACTTTTCTGAGATGTGAATACATTCGCTCTGATATCTGAGCTCCACTGAAACAGGTGAGCTATACCCCGTAATTCCAAGAAAATAAGAAATAAAATCTTGAACAGACTGGATGCTGATGTAAAATCTAAAACTTGGAGGTTGCAATACACTTAAAAATCCTTCTGTAAAGACGAATGATTGTTTAAAACGCGAATCAGTTAAAAAAATGTTTAAAATGGAAAGTTCAAGTCATTCTTTTTAGCAGTAAAAATTGTTCAGTTAACCACATTAAAGATCCCAACCATGAGTATTATTTTAGCACTGAAGAATTAGGAATCCGAAAGCGGCCTGCCCTTGTGTTGTTTGACTGAAAACATGAAACGAGTGTTTATTTTTTGTTTTGGTTTTGGTATGTATAGAGTGGCGGATGCTTTCGTATTTCATCTAATAGCGAAATAAAATTTAATTTGGCCTAGAGGATATATTTTGATAGAAAACAAAATGCAAACGAGGATCAAAATTCAGAGGTAATCTTTTAAAGAAACCTGTTAAAGAAGGTTCCCTTATTCTGCGGAAAGATCAATTTTATTAATAAAAAATTTATCTTTATGTAGGAAATATACTTATTTGAGCACAGTTATAGCTGGAAATTGCCTGCTTAAGATGAACTACCCAATGGTGCCCGGATACGGATTAATCATATTTCGAATTTATTGGAGATTCTGATTCAGTTGCGCAGACAAATCAATCAATCAATCAATCAATCTATCAATTATCTATCTATCTATCTTATCTATCTAAGTGCATAACATGGTTCTCTGAATAACAGCGTTCTCAGGGGTGTTGATATTTGTAGCCAGACATACATGGGGTTACTTAATCACTCCTTGAAGTGAGATTATTGTTTTGCAAATCTGGATTTAAAGCATGTGGTTCCTCTTTATCCCCATCAGTCCCGAAGTCTCAGGCTTTTTTTACTTCTAAAATTTCACACTGTCTGGCTCCAACTATTTGCAGCCTTTGAAAAGAAAAGCTACGGCCCGTGTTTGAAATGCTGTATCGTCCTAACCAATGCCAGTCATGCAACAGTCAGATGCACCATATCAGGATTCAGAAAGATTGAAAATGTTCTGTGACTATTACAGTTTTGAGAATGGACATGGGAAAGTAGAAACACAGACACTCTTCCTTTATTTTGTGGTCAATTCTCCTGGGTTTGACCTCTTAAAGCAGTAAATTATAATAACCACAGCTCTTTGGAAATAAGCTTCAGAGACGGGTACGGATTGAGAAAGCCTGAATTTTCGCCATGAGTTTCACAACTTTTACAGATCTCGTTGTTGCATCCTAAACTTTTTTACTGTGTCTTCATTTCTCTAGTAACGCTTATAAATGGGTCCAGCTGCAGTGTTGCATTATTAACTTCTTCTAGACCTTTATTTTCGTGCAGAGAAGTGTCTTTGCTCATAATAGGGGGGTGACAATGGAGCGATTAACGCCTTGCATTTTTCCATAGGGAAACATTGCTATAACTGCAAATGTGCAAACTAAAGAGTTAATAATGTTTGATAAAAAAATGGGATTTTAAATCATATATGTTGCGAATAAACAAAAAAAAAAAAAGGCAATAATGCTACTATTGTTTCCCCTCATTGAAATTTTTATTCCATAACAAAAAAAAAATAAAGTCTATTGCTAGGTGAACATAAGTAAAATACCTATGTCAGTGCACTTTGCCTTGCCAGAGTTATAATATTCATCTGCAACGGATACATAGTAGAGTCCAAGTAGATTTATTGGTCTATAGATGCATTCATAGGAACAACAGAAGTGATTGTACTACATGAGTCAACTGTAAATGATCACAACCTCCCTCATAGAAACAATTATGTGTCTATCATTTTCTCCTGCCAGGTTATATGAATGTCTTCTGTTCCTCTATAGACAGCCATAGACTCCTATGTTCTAAACATTAATCCCTACAGGTTCAAATGGGAGAAAACCTTTATAGCACATTATGCCCTTAGTATTTCAAACTGTTTTCCTTTTTTTTTTTTTTTTTTACATTTTTTTGTGTGTGTCTGAGTTATCTTTGTTTTTCAGCTACCACCTTCATTTGTTCTTTCATATTCTGGCAAATTTAAAATGGTAGCAGACTGAAGTAATTGCTTTGCTACAACCCTCCCCCTCCCCAATACTATGTAATTGCTTTCTACAAGACTACAGAGATGCATATGCATTCTCAGAGAAGGGCTATACTGAATCTCTCTTTCTGTCTATGTAGCATTCCATTATGGTGTCAAACTGCTTAGTTATGGATCTCTACTAGTGTGACTGGTAGACATTAATGCATTAGATCTCTTGGCCAAAATGTAGTTTACGGATTTCTTTTTCTAAAGAATGCCCCAAGAATACTCTAGCTGCCCTGACAGCGTAGGCTTTGCTAGATGGTTGCATGAAGTTCCTACTGTGATCTCAGATAATCATACATGTCCAGACCCACCAAAATGGTTTATCATTGTCAACAGCAAGCAGTATTATTTTCTTGTATTTAAAACATATGTCTTTTTTTTTTTAATAATCTTTAGGTTAGAGCAGTATTATGTAGCCTCTGCTTTATTCATTGCAACAGCAGGGCAGCAACTACTTTGGAAACAAATGTGTCCGGGAACGCAAAGCAGCTTATTCAATTATTTATTAAGAAGTAGAGTTGTAAGATTTGCTTTTTTTTTTTTTTTGATAAACGTCTCATTGTGTGAATTATAAATAAGTCAATATTCCATATGGACTATTGAACTAAAGAGCATAACCTGGAAGTATTCAAGGAAGCACAGATATTCAGCACCAAAGGTGAATGAGTATTCTTGTAAAGAAATACACCATACACGAACTGTAAGTCTGGTCAGCTCCTTTTGGTTAGGAGGCTAACCACTAAAGATACTAACAGCAAAAAAGAAACAATTGTTTAAGCAACTAACACAAATAAGTTTGCATTTCAGTCAGTTTCTGGGACATGGGCATAGTAGCATGGGTGCCCTTCTAATCCACCTGAAAGCTAAAAAAATATATAGATTAACAACAAAACAACTACTACTACTACTTATCATTTCTATAGCGCTACAAGGCATATGCAGCGCTGTACACCATACACAAAAAAGACAGTCCCTGCTCAAAGAGCTCACAATCTAAATATGGAATGTTGCTGGTGGAATAGCAACATTCCATCTAGAATCTCAAATAGTAGCAACAGAATCTCCAATAGTAGCAACATTCCATCTAGAATCTCAAGTAATAGCAACATTCCAGAATCTCAAATAGTAACAACATCCCATGTTCCACTGCACTAACCACTAAGCTACTCCTCCACTAGCAAGGTCAGACTCACAGAAACAGAAGCCTGCGCGGCCGCATTGCTGATCTGCAAGGGCAGGCTTCTACATTACTACTACTTATCATTTCTATAGCGCTACAAGGCATACGCAGCGCTGTACACCATACACAAAAAAAGACAGTCCCTGCTCAAAGAGCTTACAATCTAGATAAAACAACAACTACAACAACAAAGCTCCCCAAAATAAGGTGATACATCAGGTTAGAACAGAATCAGCAGGAAATGACATTACCAGAAAATTGCGTGAATCATAAAAAAAACTTCCAATGTGAGTCTAAAGGGGAAAATAGGGGGATGTGGTTGACTTGACAGTACCTGAGAACAAAAGGAAGAGATGCAAAGCCCCCCAAATCAAGCTTGGTGTCTGTTTCAGCAAAAGATCATCTACATTGGTGTGGCTCCTTGCCACACCTACCAGTCTTGGATGATGCCTCTGTAATCAGTTTAAAATGAAAATAAATTTGTTTGCAATTTATTTTTCAATGTATTTGGTGCATGGGAACATCACTAAAAACAGCTAAACGAAAGACATACATGTTCTTCCAGGTTCTATATATGGTGCTCAAATCATGTGCAGGAAATTGGGCGTGTGCCCAATTTCCATGCACAATTTAATTGAATAATGAACCAATTAGTACCATATTTTATAAAGGGGGTGTAGCCATAGGAAGGGAATGGGCGGGGCATAGACATTCCAAGAATTTACATACATTGTTTCAGAATACACCTGATCCGTGCCTAATTTAGGGGCTCTTTTCTAAGGCGTGTAGGCACCTACGTGAGTACATTGCGACTCAAATTAGAACTAGCACCCGGCTACCGCATGCCCTGGGAGGTAATTCTAATTTTTACGTGCGTCCGATACGCGCAGCAGAAAATATTTTTTATTTTGTACTGCGTGATGCTAACCAGGCGGTAATGGGCAGTGTACACGCGCTGACGATTACTGCTCAGTTAATGCGTGAGACCTTACCACTAAGTCAATGGGTGGAGGTAAGGTCTCAGGCCCAAAATGGACACATGCCAATTTTTATTTTGTCACACATCCATTTTTGGCCCCCCAAAAAGGTCTTTTTTGCAGGTGTGCTGAAAAATGGATCTGTGCGTGTTCAATACACATGCCTACACCAGTAACATAGTAACATAGTAGATGACGGCAGAGAAAGACCTGTTCGGTCCATTCAGTCTGCCCAACAAGATAAACTCATATGTGGTGCTTTATGTGTATATCTGACTTTGATTTGTATCTGCCATTATCTACCATTTTCAGGGCACAGACCGTAGAAGTCTGCCCAGCACTAGCCCTGCCTCCCAACCACTTGCTCCGCCTCCCACCACCGGCTCTGCCACCCAATCTCCGCTAAGCTTCTGAGGATCCATTCCTTCTGAACAGGATTCTTTTATGTTTATCTCACACATTTTTGAATTCCGTTACCGTTTTCACCAGTGCAGGCCATTTTTCAGCATGCCTTGTAAAAGGGCTCCCTTAGGCTCAAGGATTTACACCGGGTTTCAGTCAGTGAAAATCCTTGCGCCTAAAAGTTAGGCATGGCTCCTGGTGCTTGGTGCGATTCTGTAAAAGGCACCCAACTCGGAGCACTGCTTATAGAATAGTGGTTAGCGCTTATTATTTTGGTGTCTTATATAGGATCAAGTCCAGTATCACTACTCAAAATAGCTCTGTGTTCTTTTTAATACATTTTCTAGTTCATAGACTGTATATTATTGAAGGAGCTGAAAATGAAAGAAATATCTTGTAACAATCGCACTATGAAATATCTAAGCTTTTGAAAACTATAAACTACTTTTGATTATGCATATGCAATCTAACCTTTTTTTTTAATCCATGTCAGGTCAAGTTATGAAAAACTTATGAAAAAATATATTTATATATAGATTAAAGCAGATCGCACGGCTTATGGCTTGCAGTGGTTTATTGTAGCTGTATTCACTCTAGTTTTTGACTTTTGAAAGCAATATTAAATGGAGAATTCACTTTTTGCAAAATGTCAAACTCCAGATGTTTAATTTGCCTTAACTCTGTACAAATATTCTTCTAAAAAGCAATGATGCAGCTCTTCTTTAAGCAGCTCTCATGTTTCCTTATTAATATTTGAGTTTTGCTTACTGTTGGCTTTCTTTCCTTGTTTGGTCAAATAATCTAAAATTCAAAATGTTTTGATTTTACCAAGAGGTCTGTAACCTTTATAGCTGTTGTTATAATTCTATTAAAACAAGCTTAACCTTTTCAAATATTCCAATCTGAGCGGGTCCACCAAGGGTCATTTTGAATAGTAGGATGAGTCAAGAATGCATCCGTGGACGAAGAGACATGGTATTAAGCGATTAACATTTAGCATAAGCACCGAGAATATATTTTGGATTTGCATCAGCTGTAAATACACAGGTAGTGCTGGTATTCCAATGTAATATAGTACCAGTACTGGATGGGGTCAGATTTGTGACCAGTTGTTTCATTATCCTTGGGACATGATGGTAGGGAAAGTAGACACTATCTGCTCGATTCTATATATCACGCCAAGCGTTCCACACCTAAATAAAAGCGTATTCCATAACAATGCACATAACTTAATTGGCTTAAGTCAATCAGGGTTGTTAACAGCACTTAACAAGTAATAACAAGCACTAATTGACAGTAATTAGAATTTACGCACATAACCCATTACATGTATGTTGTAACTCACTGCGCCTAAATTCTAATGCACTCATCAAAAAGGGGGCATGGTTATAGGTGGAGAAATGAGCGTTTTGTGGGCAATTAAAGAAATAGCAAACTTTTGCAAATCATTGAAAACCTATCTATTCACCAAGGCTTACCACGAGAATCCAAAACTAACTACAACTCATCAACACCCCTCCCCCACTTTGATCGTTCTCTTTCTATAACTGCTTAGGTAGATTGACAGCTAGCCTTGTTATCATTATATCTCTGTACCACCAAATGTATTTGTGCTCCCTGAAATGGTGAAGCCATTACAGGTTTTTGTAAGCCACATTGAGCCTGCAAATAGGTGGGAAAATGTGGGATACAAGTGTAATAAATAATAATAATAATAATTCCCAAATGTACACGCATTGGGGTATAAATGTGGGGTATAAATGTTCATAAATAAATAAATATGACCCAGTCCGCCTAAATCTTCATGCAGGGATTTATGCTGTGTTTTTGTTGGTGTAAATGGATGCATGTAGTTTTAGGTGCAAGGGAATCACTTAATTATATTCTATATACCATGCCTAAATCTTACAGAATATGCTTAAGTGAAAATGATTTTCATGCACATTTTCCAGGTGCCGTATATGGAATGTCCCCCTTTATGCAGACTTGGGAAAATGGGTGTTTTAAGCAAATTTAACAATTCTAGGCGTATGTAGAGCTGTACAGACACAGACAGAGCTCGCGATCTAGTTGAGACACCACAAACAAGACAAATACATTTCTAGCAATCACTAAACTGTACAGTAGAATACGTGAACTGAAGACCCATTTTATAGAGAACGTTGAGACTGGAATTCAAATATCTAGGTTGGGCTGTGCTCAATTCTGGTGGTTTTACAAAAGGCTCTGCTAAATGTGGAGTCTTTTGTCAAAGACCTATAAGGACATGCAGGAGTGCATGTATATTTGCCAGCACACACAGTAGGAGCTGTCATTTTACAAATCTAGGTACTGTTTATCTTTAAAATTCAGAGTGGAATCCAGTAGAAACACTGACAGCACGTGAAAAATCATCGACTACAAACATTCTGATACAAAGCAAGACAAGCAGAATTATACAGCTTAAAATACTAAGTGCCCCTTTTACCAAGTGTTGGTAAAAGGGGCCCTGCTGTGGCATTGGCATGTGGGTTTGCCGTGCATTGAGGCCCCCTTTTTACCATCGTCTGGAAAAAGGAAATTCAGGACAGGGGATGGAAATGGATGTGTTGTAAGTGAAACACTTGCTGCAAGGCCATTTCCTGTGGGATATTTATTTATTTGTTGCATTTGTATCCCACATTTTCCCACCTATTTGCAGGCTCAATGTGGCTTTCATAGTACCGTCAAGGCATTTGCCCAGTCGGTTGATAGCAAATACAAGGTTGTATAGTGATCGAATGAGATAATTTGTGGAGGGTCGAAGGGGATGAAGATAGTGTGTTGCCAAGTATGTTCATTAGGCATGCTGTGTTTCTGGTTGAGGAGGTTTATGTAGGGTCGTTGGGGTAGGCCTTTTTGAAGAGGTTGGTTTTTAGTGATTTCCTGAAGTTCAGGTGGTCATGGATTATTTTCACAGCTTTTGGGAGGCCATTCCATAGTTGTGCGCTTATGTAGGAGAAGCCGGATGCGTAAGTTGTTTTGTATTTCAGTACTGGCAGTAACCAGGCAGCACACTGCACTACCCAATTACCAGTGGGTAAGCCCAGGTGCAAAAAATTTTAAAAATCCGATGCACCCAAAATGGCACACGTTGGGGGCAGGCACTAAGGCTGGGCTCCTATAGTGCTGGATTGGGCACTTCTGTTTTGTAAAGGAAGCACTAGGGAACATAGGGGTCCTTATAAAGGCACAGTAGGCTTTACGAGCATGCCAGAATAAGTCTACCACCAGGCTAGTGCGCCCTCCTAGTGGTAACTTTGGATTTGACACGTGCCCATAATGCCGGGACAAATTAATTTTTTTATTTTCTATTGCACGCAGCATTTCCAGCATTAATGGGCAGTTGGTGCCCGCTGACCAGTCAGCTCGTGTGTAGCACATGAGCCCTCACTGCTAGATCAATAGGTAGCATTAAGGGCTCAGGCCTTAAACAGGGTGCGCTGGTTTCAGTTCTAATGCAGGCCCTTTTCCTAGCCCGTTGGGAAAAAAGCCCTTTTTCCTAGATGTGGTAAAAACTGGCTCGGCACACACAAAAACATGCACCCACACTACCACAGGCCACTTTTTGCCACGCCTTAGTAAAAGGATCCCATAGTTATCAACATGGGCTACCAGTAAGATGAGTTTTTTTTACCAGTAACTTATGCTGCATTACCAATGAGACCTACAGTCCGATATTCAAAACCAATTAACTGGCCAAGAACAGCACCTGGCCGGTTAAATGGTACTTAGCCGGCTATCTGGCGATATTCAGTGGGTGATAGCTGCCTGTCTCCTGCTGAATATCACCTCTTAGTGCTTAGCAGATAGCCAGTTATATTGTGCACACTTATGGAAAGAAATTGCAGGATTGTTTTTTTCCATCTCAGTCCTACTTATCTTTTAGGAAGTAAAATGTTTCTTTTTTCTTTATTGTTTCCCAGAAGTTTGTTCTGGTTTCTTTAATTTTGAACCCGCTTAGAACTGCAAGGTGTCAGCAGGATACAAATCCGGATATATTGCAGTGTAATCTACATATTTATGTGGAGATGCTTTTAAAATAACCCCCGGGGTGTAGCTAGGTGGGGCCACGGGGGCATGGGCCCCCACAAATTAGGCCCTGGCTCCCCTGCTTTTACCCCCCCCCCGCTGCCGACCCTCCCCGCCACATTCGACCCCCCTCCCGCCGCTGCCAACCCTCCCCCGCTGCTGCCGTCAGGTACCTTTGCTGGTGGGGGGTTCCCAACCCCTGCCAGCCGAAGTCCTCTTCAGTGCCGGTCTCCGGCGCATTGCTGATCTGGATTCTGTTTCTGTGAGTCCTGACGTCCTGCACGTAGGAACGTGCAGGACATCAGGACTCACAGAAACAGAATCCAGATCAGCGAACGCGCTGGACTCGGAGACCGGCGCTGAAGGGGACTTTGGCTGGCGTGGGTTGGGGACCCCGCCAGCAAAGGTACCTGGCGGTGGTGGGGGAGTGTTGGCGGCAGCGGGAGGGGGGGTCAAAAGGGATGGGGGGGGGGGGGTCAAAAGTGGCAGGGGGGGGGGCTAAAATGTGCCCCCTCACCTTGGGCTCTGGACCCCCCTCCCGTCGAAGTCTGGCTTTGCCCCTGTTTCATGTTATCGTTAGCCAAGCTGTTTTACTCTTAATGAAAACCTGTTTTACTGACAACTGACCTGTTCTATGTAAACCAAGCTTGTCAAACCCCATTAAACTAGCTTCTTTGATATATATCTTACACTGTTCTGATGATTGTTTCTGACATTGTTCTCTCAACGTAATCATCTGTCATTCTGTACTCCACCTAGAGCTAGCAGTTAAGCAGATTATAAATACCAAAATAGCCAATTATTGCTACTTAGTGCCTAATAGCATCTAATTTGTCAATTTATATGCATAACTGGCACTAATCTAAAACCTGTGCATGCAATTTTGCATGCTAAGCATAAGATTGTGCATGAAAGATTTTAGAATGAGGGAGTACTGCATAAGTCTTTAGAATACGGGCATGCATGCACTTCTGTGTGCACTAATGCATGAAAGTGCACAAATGCTTGCAAATGCACACATTCTTTCTAAGGAACCTGGACTATAGCTACGTCATGCAAGGTTCAGCGTTAGGAGTCATGGAACGAGAAAGGGACCTGGGAGTCATCATTGATGATACGTTGAAATCTTCAGTGTGCTGCTGTGGCTAAGAAAGCAAATAGAATGTTAGGTATTATTAGGAAAGGGATGGAAAACAAAAATGAGGATATTATAATGCCACTGTATCAGTCCATGGTGCGACCGCAATTCTTGTCGCCGCACTTCAAAAAAGACATAGTGGAATTGGAAAAAGTGCAGAGAAGGGCGACAAAGATGATTAAGGGGATGGGACAACTTTCCTATGAGGAAAGGCTAAAGCGGCTGGGGCTCTTCAGCTTGGAGAAAAGGCGGCTGAGGGGGTGATATGATAGAGGTATATAAAATAATGAGTGGAGTGGAAAAGATAGATATGGAGCGTCTGTTTACGCTTTCCAAAAATACTAGGACAAGGGGGCATGCGATGAAGTTGGAGTGCAGTAAGTTTAAAACAAATAAGAGAAAAGTTTCTTTACTCAGCGCGTAATTCGACTCTGGAATTCGTTGCCGGAGAATGTGGTTAAGGCGGTTAGCTTAGCAGAGTTTAAGAAAGGTTTGGACGGCTTCCTGAAGGAAAAGGCCATAGAATGTTATTAAATGGACGTAGGGGAAAATCCACTATTCCTGGGACAATCAGTACAAAATGCTTTGCTCCGTGGATCTTGTCGGGTGATTGTGACCTGGATTGGCCACTGTCGGAGACAGGGTGCTGGGCTAGATGGACCTTTGGTCAGTCCCAGTGTGGCGATGCATATGCTAGTCTGCAAATACCTGTTTAACTTACACAGCGTTTATTTGCAAAGGAGGATACAGAGGGGCAGACCACAGGTGGGACCTAGGTAGGGCTCTCGCTTACATGCATAGGGTGGGATTCAGTAAATGGCGCCAAAAGGTTGGTACCGGGAAAAATTCATGCTCAGCGCTATCCAGGCTGAGTGCAATTTATAGAATAGTGCTTAGTGTGCATTCTGGCGCCTAACTTACATCAACTAAAACCTGGGGCCTTGTTTACTCAGGTGCGCTGGCATTTTTAGTGCATGCTAAATGTTAGAGACACCCATAAATTCCTAAGGGCATCTCTAGCATTATTGTGTGCTAATTTTTAGAATGCACTAAAAATGCTAGTGTGCCTACAGCGAGGCTTAGTAAACAGGGCCCCTGGTGTAAATCCTGATGGACAACTTGGGCGTGCAGTCCCCAAATTCTCTAAGACTGCGTGCAGGTCTTTGGAATGCCTCTGACCCAGCCATGCCCCTCTCGTAGTCATGCCCCCTTTTGGGTTGCACGTGAGAGGACTTGGGCGTGGATCTTTATAGAGTTGTGTGCAGCCAGATTCATGTACAAGTCCAAATTACAGCTAATTAACGTCAATAATTGTTAACAGCCAATTCTTGATGATTAACAGCTCGTTAACTAATTTATAGAATGTGCGGGGGATAATGAACAGAATACTCTAAGTTACATGGGGACCTATAGCATTTAGGAGCTCACACTTATGCTAGCCAAAATATTAGGAATGTCAATACCAGGTTACTTTCTATAGCAGACCGTATTTGCCTGGCTTCTCACAGGTCTCCCACTTAGCCATCTCTCTCCTCTTCAATCTGTTCAAAATTCTGCTGCACAACTAATATTCCGCCAGTGTCATTATGCTCATATTAGCCCTCTCCTCAAGTCACTTCACTGGCTTCCTATCCGTTTCCGCATACAGTTCAAACTCCTCTTATTGACCTATAAGTGCATTCACTCTGCAGCTCCTCAGTACCTCTCCACTCTCATCTCTCCCTACATTCCTCCCCGGGAACGCCGTTCACTGGGTAAATCTCTCTTATCTGCACCCTTCTCCTCCACCGCTAACTCCAGACTCTGTTCCTTATATCTTGTTGCACCATATGCCTGGAATAGGCTTCCTGAGCCGGTACGTCAAGCTCCATCTCTGGCCGTCTTCAAATCTAAGCTAAAAGCCCACCTTTTTGATGCGGCTTTTAACTCCTAACCCTTATTCACTTGTTTAGAACCCTTATTTTATCACCATCACTTTAATATTCCCTTATCTCTTGTTTGTCCTGTTTGTCTGTCCTAATTAGATTGTAAGCTCTGTCGAGCAGGGACTGTCTGTTCATGTTCAAGTGTACAGCACTGCGTACATCTAGTAGCGCTTTAGAAATGATAAGTAGTAGTAGTCTTTGGGATTCCGGAATCTTGCTGCTCTTTGGGATTCCGGAATCTTGCTACTCTTTGTCCTTATTCCTTATTTGTCCTGCTTGTCTGTCCTAATTAGATTGTAAGCTCTGTCGAGCAGGGACTGTCTCTTCATGTTCAAGTGTACAGCGCTACGTATGTCTAGTAGAGCTATAGAAATGATAAGTAGTAGTAGTAATAGTAGTAGTTTCCTTTGTAGGATAGGCTTCTTCTTCAGGGTGCCTGAATGAGCGTGCACAAAAATTGCTACCCACATGGTAATCATGCAGCATGTGTCAACATGGCCGCACTACAGATTACCGTCAGGAATGCCCCGTCAGGAGACAGGTGACAGAATACTAGGGGAAGTGGTATTTTTCCACAGTTTAAATGATATACAACTATTTGCTTTTTTTTTTTTTTTACATTTGCATTGGGACATTTTATCAGTGTTTGGGGCATAGTTACTAACATGGGCTACCATCAAGATATGTTATTTTACCACTAATTCGTGCTATTTTAGCGCAGGTTCCATTTTATGCAATGAGACGTAGTTACCGTGTTTCCCTGAAAATAGGACATCCTCCGAAAGTAAGACCTAGTAGAGGTCTTGCTGCAATTTGAAAATATAAGGCCTCCCCCGAAAATAAGAGGTTAGTTCCGGGAGCGACTGAGGCAGGGGGAGCCGCCGATCGAGGGGGGGAGCCGCCGATCGAGGGGGGGAGCCGGCGATCTCGGGTGGGGGGGGTGACCCCGATGTTTCCCCGAAAAATAAGGCCTCTCCTGAAAATAAGACCTAGCAGGTCTTGGGGAGCAAAATTTAATATAAGACAGTGTCTTATTTTCGGGGAAACACGGTACTAATAACTGGAGATAACATTAAATAACACATCTTAACGGTAGCCCACATTTATTTATTTATTTATCAAACTTTTATACTGCTTATACCTAAGCGGTTTACAAAACACAAACACAGCTATAAACAAAATATAAAATGACATAGAAAATTAAAAGAATTAAAACTCTGCAAATAATATAATCTGCTATTACGCTCAAGTTATAATTGTTGTCTCGTATAAATAACATGAATGCTTCAACAAACAAGGATGTCTTCCGATAGCTTTGAGGGGTCCTTTTTACTAAGGTGCGCCGAAAAGTGGCCTGTGCTGGTGTAGACGCGTGTATTGGGAGCGCGCAGGTCCGTTTTTCAGTGCACCTGCAAAAAAGGTCCTTGTTTTTTGGCTGAAAATGGACGTGAGGCAAAATGAAAATTGGAGCACGTCCATTTTGGGCCTGAGACCTTACTGCCACGTATTCACTTAGCAGTAAGGTGTCAAGCGTTAACCGGGTGGTAATCATCAGCGTGCGTACAATGCCGATTATCACCTGGTTAGCGCCGTGTGCCAGAAAGTTTCCAGCAAGCATAGTGGGCACGCGTAAAAAATGAAATTACCGCCCTGGCCACGCGGTAGCCAGGTGGTAGTTCTGAATTGGCACATGTTGGGCGTGTGTAGGCACCTATGTGGCTTAGTAAAAGGACCCCTTAAATTGTAAAATCTGTGTACATAAACGTCGCTGCCCCTTTAAAGAATTCCGCACGGGAATCCCAGCAATAGAGAAGGCTGAAATCCAAGGGAGACGTATGTGTTAGGCGGGGAGAGTCTGATAGGCACGGACGGGGAGAGGGATCTTGGGGTGATAGTATCTGAGGACCTGAAGGCGACGAAACAGTGCGACAAGGCGGTGGCCGTAGCTAGAAGATTGCTAGGCTGTAAAGAGAGAGGAGTGACCAGCAGAAGAAAGGAGGTTTTAATGCCCCTGTATAAGACGTTGGTGAGGCCCCACCTGGAGTATTGTGTTCAGTTTTGGAGGCCGTATCTTGCGAAGGATGTTAAAAAAATGGAAGCGGTGCAAAGAAAAGCTACGAGGATGGTATGGGATTTACGTTCCAAGATGTATGAAGAGAGGCTTGCTGACCTGAACATGTACACCCTGGAGGAAAGGAGGAACGGGGTGATATGATACAGACGTTCAAATATTTGAAAGGTATTAATCCGCAAACAAATCTTTTTCGGAGATGGGAAGGTGGTAGAACGAGAGGACATGAAATGAGATTGAAAGGGGGCAGACTCAGGAAAGATGTCAGGAAGTATTTTTTCACGGAGAGGGTGGTAGACGCTTGGAATGCCCTCCCGCGGGAGGTGGTGGAGATGAAAACGGTAACAGAGTTCAAACATGCGTGGGATATGCATAGAGGAATCCTGTGCAGAAGGAATGGATCCTCAGAAGCTTAGCTGAAATTGGGTGGCGGAGCAGGTGGGGGGAAAAGGGGGTGGTGGTTGGGAGGCGAGGATAGGGGAGGGCAGACTTATACAGTCTGTACCAGAGCCGGTGATGGGAGGCAGGACTGGTGGTTGGGAGGCGGGAAATACTGCTGGGCAGACTTATATGGTCTGTGCCCTGAAAAGGACAGGTACAAATTCAAGGTAAGGTATACACATATGAGTTTGTCTTGGGCAGACTGGATGGACCATGCAGGTCTTTTTCTGCCGTCATCTACTATGTTACTATGTTACTATCATTGTATCTCACACTAACAAATGGATCAAGTGAAATGCGCAGTTCTGTCTCAGATCTCAAGCACCTCCTGGGACGATATATACGAAAACAATCTTTCATGTACTGTGGAGCTGGCAAATAAAGTGCTTGATACACAAAACAGAGCACCTTAAAGTGCACACAAAAATTGACTGGCAACCTTTGCAGCTGTTTCAAAATGGGCGTAATATGGGTCACCCTAGACTCACCAGTAACCAGACGCACTGCATCACTGATCGTGTCCCCCTTTGCCTGTTAAAACCCCAAATCAGAAGCTCTAATTATCAAACATATAAACAGCGAGTGACCGACTCACTCGCAAATGCGCAGTAGAGACTTCCCTCTCTGTCCCGCCCCCGCGTCAATACGTGATGACGAGGGCGGGACAGAGAGGAAAACTGCGCCGCCGAGGTTGATACCGCTCCCCCCGCCTGCCCGCCTGAGATCGCCGCTACTGTTCCTCCCCCCCACCCGGCCCGGGCCCTCTCTCCGCTACTAAACTTACACATCCATTTGCCGGAAGGCAGCATGCACATCAGCTGAGCTGCCGTCGGCCTTCCTTCCCTGCCTGTGTCCCGCCCTCGCTGACGTTACGTCACAGGAGGGCGGGACACAGGCAGAGAAGGAAGGGCCGACGGCAGCTCAGCTGATGTGCGTGCTGCGTTCCGGCGAATGAATGTGTAAGTTTAGTAGCGGAGAGAAGGCCCAGGCCGGGTGGAGGGATGGCGGCAACTCCGGGGGTGGGGGGGGGGGGGGGGACGGTAGCGGTGGCGACCTCGCGGGGAGGGAGAAGGAAAACCCCAATACCAGCCCGTTTTTACGGGCTCAACGGCTAGTATTAAACAGAAACATACATGTGTGTTCTACCACTGGCATCAGGGTCTGGGAAAGGTTTTGATATGATTTTAAAACTTTTTTTTAGTGTAAAGAAGTAGAATTATTTACTGTGGGGTGTTTTTACTAAGTGGCTGTAAGCACTAAAGCGTGCTTACCATGTGGGAAAATGCGCTGCGTCCCACAGTATCTGCGCATATGTCCCCACATCCTTAAAACAACTTTTGTTTGTTAGCACTGGTGATGTGTTTTGGGGGGTGGGGGGTGGAGAGTAGGTCATGCCCAGCATTAATAGTTAATGCAGCCACATTGCCCGTGCCTTCCGATTACCGATGGTTAGCACTTGAGCCTACTAAATAGGTGTGGGTAAGGGCTCACACACTGTTGTCCGCACGCTAATTGGGAAACTAGTGTGTGCAATCTACTTACAGAAGTGCATCTATGTCAAGCTGAAGCAATCCTAGCTTGAACACTGCACATATTTAAAGAGGAAAAGGCCTCGAGAAGCCCCCAGCTCTATTTTAGCTTCGGGGGCTGGACTGCTTCATCATCGGCCAAAAAAACCTCTAGCTTAATAGCTTTGTATGTTTTTTAATATATGTATATCTTGAGCATGCAATCTTGATGCTCGGTGTCATCTTCGACTCCTCCCTCTCCTTCTCTGTGCATATCCAGCAGATAGCCAAGACCTGTCGCTTCTTCCTCTATAACATTAGCAAAATCCGCCCTTTCCTCTCTGAGCACACCACCCGAACTCTCATCCACTCTCTCGTTACCTCTCGCCTTGACTACTGCAACCTACTCCTCACTGGTCTCCCACTTAGCCACCTATCCCCCCTTCAGTCCGTTCAGAACTCTGCTGCATGTCTTATCTTCCGCCTGAACCGATACACTCCTATCACCCCTCTCCTCAAGTCACTTCATTGGCTTCCGAACAGGTACCACATTCAGTTCAAGCTTCTGCTACTAACCTACAAATGTACTCGATCTGCAGCCCCTCCTTAACTCTCAACCCTCATCTCCCTTTATGTTCCAACCCATAACCTCCGCTCTCAAGACAAATCCCTTCTTTCAGTACCCTTCTCCACCACCGCCAACTCCAGGCTCCGCCCTTTCTGCCTCGCCTCACCCCACGCGTGGAACAAACTCCCTGAGCCCATACGCCAGGCCCCCTCCCTGCCCATCTTCAAATCACTGCTTAAAGCCCACCTCTTCAATGTCGCCATCGGCACCTAACCACTACACCTCTACCCAGGAAATCTAGACTGCCCCAACTTGACATTTCGTTCTTTAGATTGTAAGCTCCTTTGAGCAGGGACCGTCCTTCTTTGTTTAACTTGTACAATGCTGTGTAACCCTAGTAGCGCTCTAGAAATGTTAAGTAGTAGTAGTAGTAGTAATTTACTTAGCTTATATTGTTGCTTGCTTGTTCCTTGCTCGTTTCTCTTCTTGTTCGAGTCTTTCGGTCTTCCTAGCACCTTAAGTTCTGACCACGACCTACGGTGGCCAGCGTTTCGATAACCTGCTTCAGGGTTTGTGGTCTCCGTTAATATCTGGTATCAAGATTTACTGTTTTACTTTCAATGCATCTTTTTTTTTTCCTGTCCCCTAGAAAGTGTGGCGGAAATGATCTCCGCCTCTTGTACCAGCTTTTAAGATCGCCCTCTAGAACTTCTAGCATGGGGAAATACCGCAGCTCAGCATTCCTTTTCCTCTTTAAATACGTGCAGTGTTCAAGCTAGGATTGCTTCAGCTTGACATAGATGCACTTCTGTAAGTAGATTCCCCTAATTTTCTAGATATTGATGATTTGCATGAAGGGAGATCGCCTCTTGTTGTGTTTATAGTTAAGAAACTAGTGTGTGGCCATTAATTGAGGGAATGAAAAATTGGCAATTTTTAAGGCTGTGCTAAAAGTGGTCTCGGCACGTGGGGAAACTCACGCACTAGTCAGAGTGCAGGGTCACCTTTTAGCACAGCTTAGTAAAAGGGTCCCTATATTTCAAGATAAAAAAATCTTCTGTTGGATGCTAACAGTAGACCTAAACTCCTGTAAAGGATATTAGCTGTGCCTTGGATAGATCCTAACTAGCAGGAAATCTGGAGAAGGAATATGTTAAGGAATCAATAATCAGCCTATCTGCATTGGTGCAATACTATGAACACTTTTTACCCACATGGTCTGTGCCAATAATCAAAGCAGGATTATGTATATGGATATTATTAATGATGTGGGTGCACAGTAAACAAAATGTTTTTTTTTTTTCTGCTTTCTGTACAGGGAAAAATTTGAAGGAAAATAACTTGCATAGATTTGAAAATGTCATCTGCATGCATTAGCTTCCTCTGATTGACCTAACCACTAGGGATGTGCACTTGTTTCATGTCATTTTAACCTGAAATGACAAGAAAACCCCTCCAATTTCTTGTTTTTATTTCTGTGTTGTGCACTACTGTTCAAATAGTGCTCAGTATTGTGTAACAGTATTTACTATTGCCTAACAGTACAGTGTTTAATGGCTCTTGATATACCGCCATTCACACTAACAATCAAAGTGGTTCATGATAATATAAACAAACTTACCCCCCCCCCCCCCCCCGTTTACAAAGCTGCACTAGTGTCTGTCGATGCACTAATTGTGACACAGTCCATTCACTTTGAACAGGCTGTGTTGGCATTGTTGCGCAGCAGCCGCTAGGCCGGCTTTGTAAACAGAGGGGTTAGAAAGGAAAGAAACTTCAACATCATTAAGAGAAGGCAACACATCAAGTCAAGTAGCATAAGGATGTTGGGACGCTGAGACACAGAGAAAATTGGTATTGCTCAATGTCGAAGAACGCAGTACCGGTGTGTGGCCTAATGAAGTAGAAAGATGCGGATACGAACTGGAAATCATCTGTGTGTGCACACACCCAATAACATTAAGTTAAGTGTGCCTATAGTTATTATTGTTGAATAGTTGAAATTGCTGAGATGAAACGTTGACTTGATATAGAGTTAGCATACAAGTGTGATCAAGAGTGTATGAGATTTGTATACCTGCAACTTCATTTAAAGTTGCTAGATAAGGTGAATTGTGTGCATGAGGTTAATGGAGAAAGTGATGGGATTGACCTTAGTAGTTAAGTTAACATTAAATAACAAGGCCCACCCTTAAAGGGGGCTGATCACAACCGGGCTGAAGGCCCATGAAGACAAGGGGGTGTGGTGGAGAAAGGGGAGTGGAGAATAGAGTGCAGGAAAGGTAAGCGAAGGGTTAAAAGAAAAAGGGGGTGGGGCAGGGAGGGATAGTGAAGAGGGGAAGGATGTGAGGAAAGGGTGCCATTTTGCGGACAGCAAGCGGGAGGCTGCACGGCTGACCCGCCCACCCACCCATGTGCAGAAGGGGCAGTGTCGCAGCGAGGCATAAGGCTACAAGAGTTATGCAATGACAGTGCCGGGTACGCAGCACCTTAGCGGATAACATGGAAGTGATTTACTACATGTGTGTTGAAAAGAGCTGTTGAAAGTTGCAACAGTAAGCAAATGGTATGCCTGCATGCTAGCAGCCTTTGAGAACAATGGGGACACAGCTAGTCTCCTGGCTTGGACGGCCAGGGGACCAAGAGCTTGAGTTTAAAGTTGGAAGTGCATCCTTATACAGGATGCATCAAGTGACATCGTGTGCTATGCCACACAGCACTGAGGAAGAACAGGGTGCTTGGACGGCACAGCCTGTGGGGGCATAAGAAGGAAGGGGCTGTGTACTCAGGTGAAAGTTATGTTTTCAGTGATATTTGATGGTGTTATATGTTTTATGGTAAAATTGCAATGTTGAAGGCCTGGCTGTGGCCTAAATAAAATCCACATTTGTTGAAGAAAACGGCTTCTGGTGTAGTCCTGGATATGAAAGTAGGTATGTCTGAGTGAGTGCCGAATGCCCGAGTTGTATTTCTTGTAGGTGTAAAGTTTATTATCATTTACAGAAGAGCACTGGTGTGTATTTGCTCACATAAAAATGGCCTAGTGGTTAGGGTGGTGGACTTTGGTCCTGGGGAACTGAGGAACTGAGTTTGATTCCCATTTCAGGCACAGGCAGCTCCTTGTGACTCTGGGCAAGTCACTTAACCCTCCATTGCCCCATGTAAGCCGCATTGAGCCTGCCATGAGTGGGAAAGCGCAGGGGACAAATGTAACAAAAATAAAATAGATACTATTGGAGATTCTACATGGAATGTTGCTTCTATTGGAGATTCTACATGGAATGTTGCTATTCCACTAGCAACATTCCATGTAGAAGGCTGCGCAGGCTTCTGTTTCTGTGAGTCTGACATCCTGCACTTATGTGTAGGACGTCAGACTCACAGAAGCAGAAGCCTGCGCGGCCACATTGGTGATCTGCAAGGGCCGACTTCTACATAGCAACATTCCATGTAGAATCTCAAATAGTAGCAACAGTGGAGGAGTGGCCTAGTGGTTAGGGTGGTGGATTTTGGTCCTGGGGAACTGAGGAACTGAGTTTGATTCCTGGCCCAGACAGCTCCTTGTGACTTTGGGCAAGTCACTTAACCCTCCATTGCCTGCCGCATTGAGCCTGCCATGAGTGGGAAAAAGTGCAGGGTACAAAAAAAAAAAAAACTTGTCCACCCTTAGAGGCGTAATCTACTTTGTAGTGCTGCCCCGCTTGGGTGAGTTAATACTCTGAGAACTTCTCCTTTATTCACAGAAAATTTCTTTTTATGTTAACTGGGCCAATCCTTTCACTGTTCTGTCTCCTTAAGGTTATACTCTGGTTCTTTGTTAGTGGTAATTCATTTTAATGACATCATTTTAATTTGAACAATAAATGTAAATGATATTTATTCCAATATATTTATTTATTTATTTAATCAATTAATAAATAAATACCAATTACATCTTGATTTAACAACATTCTAATCAAATCTTAATGTGATTCTGTGAGTGTGGTAACAATCTGAGGTAAACCATTAGCTGCCATGAATTATGCTTGAAGAAGGGAATCCTGTGATAAAATTACAACAGATGATTTACAGAATTTTAATGGACTATAACCTTATCTGGGTAACTCTAATAAAAGCCTTGGCCAGCAGTGTTCCTCATTCATGCAAGTTGTTGTTTAAAAGGTTTTGATAGCTGTATTTTGGTCATAATGTAGAGGGAACTTCTTAAATTGTGAACATCAAATTTTATAAAAGAAAATACAGCAGTTGATCTTATACAGAATCATTTTATAAAAATTCTACAAATGGAAATAACTTTTAGAAAATGGTAAAATAGTTTATAAAATATGGAAAAAGCAGTTTATAAAATGGGTGTAAAAAGTGCACATAAAAAGGGCAGTGTTCCTACACATAATCTTATATGTATTGAAAGCAGGCATTCCCGATAGTTAAGTTTTGGTTTCTTCATACAATTTACAAAATGCAAACGATATATTTGTAATTTCTGGCTGACATATCCATATGTATTTAGGCCTGTAGGCATAAATATAAGCCTGTTTACAACCACTACTTTTTTACACATGTGCAGGGTAATTCATAAGGAAGCACATAGTTTAAGAGAGTAAGTAGGCATCTACTTAGGTGCTATTTTACAAAGATAAATAGGTGACTTTCCATCAGATTCTATAAATGACGCCCAAAGTTTAGCACACAATTGGGCACACAGTTATAAAATAGGGTCAGTTACATGTTGTGATAAGTAAGAGGGTGTCCTATATGGTGTAGGCCACTAGAGGGCGCTAGCAGCAGAAGAAGTGGAGGGTGCTAGGACCGGGGAGAGCCCTGGGATGTCCACAGGTGTAGGGGGTTGTGGGCTGGGTCCTGTGTAGCTAATTAACCACTTTATACCCCACCTGAGTTGTGAAAGGAAGGGAGGTGAGCTGGCAGCAGAAGAAGAGCGATCCCCTGGAAAATACTGGCTAACCCTATGGACTTGTGGTGGACTGTGTGTCCAAAGGAGATCAGCAGGCTGAAAATCCTGGGGTAAGAAGTCCCTAAAGATTAGTGTTTGACTGTGTGTCCTCAGTACTTATAGGAACTGTGTGTTCAGTGAAAGGACTGTGTGTCCAAAGAAGAAAGGACTGTGTGTCCAGAACTGTGTGTTCAAAGAGGGGACTGTGTGTCCAAAGAAGAAAGGACAGTGTGTCCAAAGTACTGAGAGAAGCAGGCTGCAAAGCCTGGGGTTGAGAGTCCCCGAAGTATTGGTGTAGTACTGAGCCCATGTATCTGTGTGGGGAGGCTCAGTGTGAAGATCTATGAAAGCATAAAGTATTAAGCTAGAAGGAGTGGAATAAAGAGTTGCCTGAGAAATATGCAGTTGGTGAGACCTGTTTAATTTGCTTAGTGGGAACCAGGTCACCCTGAGCTAGAAGGGGTAGCATGCTAATTTGCATATGATCTACATATTGAGAACCAGGTCACCCTGAGTGAGAAGGGGGATATCACAATGTGTAATTTAATTTGCTAATTGGTGATAAGTATCAATAATTGCCTTAATAAGCACTAATTGGCAATCATCTATAGTTGCGCATGTAACTGATTTACACCCCTGTTCTATAAACCGAGTATTTAATTTCTAGTTCACAACTCCAAAGGTGTTGTAGACCTGAGAGGGGCATGAGCAGGTTAGGGCTGTGCAAAACAATTAGGCATGATGTTACAAAATACTGTCATTTCTGTGCCTAATTGCCAATACTTAGGTGCAAGAATTTATACCAGCCTTTGGGCTAGTATAAATGCTCACTGTTCTGCCCCCACACTGGGTGTGATTAGCATGCAGTTTAAACCACAGAATAGAATATCACTATGAGAAGACTTAGAACTCTTTGACCAAAATCTTCTTTAATGCATTAATCAAACAAGGAAAAATAACTTACAATTCAGATGTGATAGACAAGAGTTTTGCCTTGCAAACTGGGAATCTGTTCTCTACCAGCTCTCTTTCTCTATGCAAGAGAAAGCTGGGAGGAATTCAACAACAGGCTGAGTAATGATGATGTTTATAAAATTTACGTTGTTAAAATCTTAATAGCATCACAGTAGTTTGAAGAGGGTCATAATACAGCATAGGCAGTTTCAGTTCAAAGATGAGATATGCTGCAGATTAACTCTTGCAGACCCAATGGAAAGAGAAGGGGGGCAGCTAGCCCACCATGCACAGAGAACAAGGCAAGCCAATAGAAAGAGTCCCATAAGACACAGGGAATAGGACATGTGCTCTGAAAGAGCCTGTCACAGGGAACTACAGGATTACAGGGATTTGTAGTTAAGTGCAGAGCCTTATTTAAATATACAGGCAATGTAATCTGTTACAGACAATGCTTAACAAATACATAAACAACAAACAGCCTGCCTCCATAAAAATGGGGGCAGAACACTCACACTTAAAATTAGGTGGGGGAAATGCAGACTTACACTAAAATTCTATAACAGCAGTTCTGAGTGGAACTGCCATTATAGAATTTGTGCTTAGTGCATATCATTCCAGCACCTAAATTTTGACTCCATTTCTTGAATTTATCCCTATGTGTCTTTATAATATAACCCAGTACCCACTACTTGTGCCCTGCAGGGCACATGGCCTTTACACCTTTAGGCTTCTGGAATTTTACCTTGAGCTGAACTGTCCAGTAGGTGGAATCAGGGTTCTGGGACTTGTACCTCAAGGCTATGTGTTGTCTCCTTTACCATTTAACTTATTTCTTAGTCCACTGGCATTTGTCATTCAAGACATGGGCAGTAACACTTTTTATTATGTGGATGATATTTTGTTAGTTCACTTTACAAACTTTTCTGATCCTGATTTCCTCAAACTTCAGAGTTCTTTAGAAGCTGTAGCAGATTGGATGACAGTTCACCATTTGATTCTTAACCCGGAAAAAAACCACCACATGCTTGCTTACTGGCCACTCTGAATGACCATCACTGATTCCATCCTTGTTTGGAAAACCTGTTCCAATTGTTGACTAGTTCAGATATCTTGGAGTAGCATTGGATTATCAGCTATCATTCTCCACACATATTTTGTTGGTAGTAAAGAAAGGCTTTTTAATTTTGTGTTGACTTCGTACAGTAAGAGCCTACTTTGCCAAATCCTCTTTCCAAACACTGATCCAGGCCTCATTAGTTTTAAGACTTGACTACTGTAATTCTGTTTAAGTAGAAATAACAATATATAATCTGAACAAAATACACTCATTTGCATCTTTCGCTGTGCACACTGATTTGATTCTGCAAAACCGCTACTTATGAAGTACCATTGGCTCCCCATTCAATATACAATTCAAAATTCTAGTTCTGGCACATAAGACAATTCATACCAATACTCCTTTCTATTTTTCCTCATTGATTGCTCTACATAAAGTGATAAGATTATTATGTTCTTTGAACATAAACTCATACTACCACCACTGTCAACAGCTAGATATGCTAGTACACATTCTAGTCTAGTGTTTTCTTCCAGGGACAGGGAAATACTCACCTCAAGCTACTACTGAAAAAGGTGTGAGCAAAATCCAAATAAATAAATAAATAAAGGCAACACCTGAAGCCATAAAGGCTATTGTAGTGGGGTACAGTTGGGTTTTGGAGGGCTTACCATACCATATAAGGGGGTAATGATGAGATGTGTACCTAGGACCTTTTGAGACTTGCTGACCTGAACATGTATACTCTGGAGGAAAAGAGGAACAGGAGTGATATGATACAGACGTTCAAATATTTGAAAGGTATTAATCCGCAAACGAATCTTTTCCGGAGATGGGAAAGGCGGTAGAACGAGAGGACATGAAATGAGATTGAAGGGGGGGCAGACTCAGGAAAGATGTCAGGAAGTATTTCTTCACGGAGAGGGTGGTGAACGCTTAGAATGCCCTCCCGCGGGAGGTGGTGGAGATGAAAACGGTAACGGAATTCAAACATGCGTGGAACAGGCATAAAGGAATCCTGTGCAGAAGGAATGGATCCACAGAAGCTTAGCTGAAATTGGGTGGCGGGGGGAAGAGGGGTTGGTGGTTGAGAGGCTAGGATGGGGGAGGGCAGACTTATACGGGGTCTGTGCCGGAGCTGGTGATGGGAGGCGGGACTGGTGGTTGGGAGGCGGGAAATACTGCTGGACAGACTTATATGGTCTGTGCCCTGAAAAAGACAGGTACAAATCAAGGTAAGGTATACACATATGAGTTTATCGTGGGCAGACTAGATGGACCGTGCAAGTCTTTTTCTGCCGTCATCTACTATGTTACTATGTTACTATATTACTATGTTACTATGTTACTATGTGAAGTCCACTGCAGTGCCCTCTAGGGTGCCCCAATGCTCTGCTGAGATGTCTATGTGGCCAGTCTACTAAGAATGTTGGCCTCCATATGTTCCAATTGCTTGTTTAGTGTGTTTTTCCTTGGACTTTTTTATTTCTCCCCGAAAATGGTCCTAAAAGATAGATGCACTGAGCAGAAAAACATCTTTCAAATGGCCGTGTTCGAAACAAAAAGATAAACGTTTTTCTGGTTTGAAAATCACTATGCTCACCACTTGCTTTTTGGATGTTGACATTATATCAAGAATGCCCCCCACATAATCTACACACATACTTGTGAACTCCACTCATTCTGCACTCAGACTTTCCCCCTACACATGTCTTCTGGCAAAATACATTTACTGAATGTCCTCTTGGAAATCCAGAGTTGCAGAGAAGGGAAATCACCTCACATTTACTTTGCTAAGCAATCGTCAGAAATGGAACCCTACAACTAGCTAAACTGCCGCACCCTGAACTCCCTGATTTATTCTCCATCCACGCAAAGAGTCTTAATCAGGTTGGAGGAAAGCTCTTTTTCTTGTGTTCTGTTACATGACAGAACTTATTTGGTAAAAACATAGAGGGAACTTAAAGCTTCCAATTCAGATGGCAAGAGTAGGGAGAGTGAAAGAGGCAAGAACAGAGATTTCCCAAATAGCCCATAGCATAGAATTGACAAAAGAAAGTAAAACATACAAATAGAGTCATGGCTTTTGTTTCTACAAACAGACGCATTAGCCCAACTTCAATGCGACGGAAGAGTCCAGCAACTGTAAAGCACATGCATGAATGGAAGTTGAGTTTTGCAGAGCAGTGATATAGAAGTCACTCGGGACTGAAAACAAGGAAAATTCCAGCAGAATCACTAAATGTAGATAATGTTTCTGATATTATTTTTATATCTGTGACATAAAGCAATGTTTGTCGTTCAGAATGTGTACCAAAACTAACTTAGTTTGTAGACCACGGCTACTAGGATCAGACACGCACTGAGGAAACAGATTCATGTTTGTAACCAGGGAATTAACAGGATTACTTTTAAAATGAAATTATGTGGGCATGAAAAGTTTTTAATCTCCATTTATCAGAAACAGTTGCTAAAAGGATTCAGCCCTGATCTATTTAGATAAAATAATCTTTCAAAAGCCAAAATGTATTCATGTCTGGCTACGGTATCTGTCGCTGGGTAGGTGTTAAGACCAAGCAGTTGTTCTGGAAATGACCCATTAGAGTCCCAGTTAGCCTGTGCATTCCAGCAGGAAAACACTTGTGTGGAGCGGTCACACGGCTTTTTGTCTTGGTGGAGAACCTGTCATCCTGCATTCCTCAACCAAGATTTTCCAGGGACTTCAAATTATCAACACACATTATCATCATAGCACTGTGAGTCAACTACCACATTATAAATGATCTGTTCTTGGAACTGTTCTGAAATGAGCTTTGAGAATGGAAAGCAGGCCACCTAAAAATGGCAGTGATGTTGAAGTAGGGACATAGTTGACAGTCCTTTCGCTTGAGGAACACTTGCATCTCATCCCAAAGTTCTCTCACCCTCGTATTTATAATTTTCTGTCAGCATTGTTTCGTACATTTTCTCTGGACTGCATCAAATTGTGATTGTGCTGATCGAGAAACAAGACAAAGTTTTATGATGCCCTCCTTTCAGTACCCTTCTCCACCACCGCCAGCTCTAGGCCGCCCTTTCTGCCTCGCCTCACCCCATGCTTGGAACAAACTCCCTGAGCCCATACGCTGGGCCCCCTCCCTACCCATCTTCAAATCATTGCTCAAAGCCCACCTCTTCAATGTCGCCTTCGGCACCTAATCACTACACCTCTTCTCAGGAAATCTCAACTACCCCAACTTGACATTTCGTCCTTTAGATTGTAAGCTCTTCAGAGCAGGGACCGTCCTTATTTGTTAATTTGTACAGCGCTGCGTAACCCTAGTAGTGCTCTAGAAATGTTAAGTAGTAGTAGTAGTATATTCACAGCATGTGGCGAATTTCTAAGTTTTGAGATACCTACATGCAAATAATGGGTTTCCAGCATGGAACTCACTCTAGACTATTGAAGGTCATGTCATATAATCTAATCTCAGTTTTAGGAGCTACACCATTCTGCTAGTGTATTACAATATGGAAGCAAGCAATGACCAAATATAAAAATATAACTTGCTACATCAAGAATACTTTCTTCTCTAATCTGGTGTACTCATCGACTAATGACTAAAGAACTTTTTAATGTTCCAAATACACTGTTGAATAAGGGAACAACAGAGTATAGGGAAATCTGCTGTTAAGAGGAGATGTTTTGTTAGATTTCTTCATCTCTAAAGTAAGTAATTTGGTTTGAAGACGGATGTGGTGATGTTCATAACCCCCAGGCATTCACAGGAGATCTAGAGATCCTTACTGGTTCTAAGGGGTCATCAGAGTTTGTAGTTCCTTCTTTGACAAGCTTATCCCATGCTATTAACAAAATTTGTGCTACTTTTTACTACTACTACTTAACATTTCTAGAGCGCTACTAGGGTTACGCAGTGCTGTACAGTCCCTGCTCAAAGAGCTTACAATCTAATAGACAAGTGAACGGTCGGTCCGATAGGGGCAGTCAAATTGGGGCAGTCTGGATTCACTGAACGGTAAGGGTTAGGTGCCGAACGCAGCATTGAAGATGTGGGCTTTAAGCAAAGACTTGAAGATGGGCAGGGAGGGGGCTTGGCGTAAGGGCTCAGGAAGGTTGTTCCAAGCATAGGGTGAGGCGAGGCAGAATGAGCGGAGCCTGGAGTTGGCGGTGGTGGAGAAAGGTACTGAGAGGAGGGATTTATCCTGTGAACGGAGGTTACGGGCGGGAACGTAAGGGGAGATGAGGGTAGAAAGATAGTGAGGGGCAGCAGACTGAGTGCATTTGTAGGTAAGAAGGAGAAGCTTGAATTGAATGCGGTATCTGATCGGAAGCCAGTGAAGTGACTTGAGGAGAGGGATGATATGAGTGTATCGGTTCTGGCAGAATATGAGACCTACTTTTTGTCACTGTATTTGTTTGTTTGGGGTCCAGCTGTCTGTTCTTCCAGTTCTGGATTATTGTAATGCTCTATATCTGAGACTTTCTATTTCCATGAGGCCTAAAATGCAGCACATCTATTTTTTAAGATTCCTAGATGGCTTTTTACTTGCCCTTTATTGAAGAAGCTACATTAGCTCCTGTTATTTTACTATTGTTATCTGTTAACAAAATTATGTTTGATGTTAAACTATACCTATCGTACGCCACCTTGGGTGAATCTCTTCATAAAGGCGGTTATTAAATCCCAGTAAATAAATAATACAGTGGGGCTAATTAAGCAGCAATGCTGCACAAGTTTTGTTTTTTTTTCTTTCAGAATTCAAAAATAAGAGCGG
Source organism: Microcaecilia unicolor (assembly GCF_901765095.1). Taxonomy (NCBI): domain Eukaryota; kingdom Metazoa; phylum Chordata; class Amphibia; order Gymnophiona; family Siphonopidae; genus Microcaecilia; species Microcaecilia unicolor. Next base: position 275,549,048 of record NC_044037.1, on the reverse strand, counting down.
GACATTAACATCATCAATCCCTAGTGTTATGCCCTGGCTGAAATGGGCATTTATATACCACTAGTAAAAAAGGCCCGTTTCTTAACGCAATGAAACGGGCACTAGCAATGTAATGAGTTCCTGCCATTAATGTTTCCACGGTTGTATTCTGAATATAATTGTTGTTTACATGTGTAAGATTTCTTTATATACAATATTTTTTGTGTAAACTGTGTTACAATGTGGTAAAAGCTTTCCTTGTTCAGGCCCTTCAATCAGTTTAACAATCACATCCGAAGAGCACCTTACTCATGAGAATGCAACATACAGTTGCCCATGTGAGAGACAGAAAGTGACAGTGTGTTTTACAGACAGTGTAAAAGAGAGATACACAGAGTGATTGTGTGTGTGTGTGTGAGATGTGTGTGTGTGTGTGTGTGTGTGTGTGATGTGTGTGAGTGACAAAGTGATTAAATGTTTGTCTTCCCTTCTGTGCACTTGCCTCCACTGATGTTCGTACCTCCCTGTATATGATTGTTTGTTAGAGATTCAATCCACTCCACTTCCCTCCTCCAAGTTCCATTCTGTCTGATTGGTTCTTCGTTGACAGTGAGAGCCAATGAAACACTGAACTACAGACTTACGAACCCTACACTGCCACAGTGCCATGGAGTCAGCTTCAGAATGTTGGAGGTGCTTTTTATTATATAGGATGTGCATGCGCTTCAGAGCAAGTGCAAAAGCTGATGGGAAAATCATTTTGATTATAAATGTATTCACATTGTAAAATGAGCATACACATACAAATGTTCAGCTTGCTCAAACCACACTCAACAACACACCTCTTCATTTCTCTGCATCCCAGACATCTATATATATATAAATAGTGACTCTCTGAAATTGCTATTTGCACATGTACTTAATCAATACATATAAATGACAATACTTTTATATAGTAACATGTTAACGTAGTAAGTGACGGCAGATGAAGACTTGAATGGTCCAACAGCGATTACCAAAAGAAACCTCCAAGTGTAAAAAGAAGGACGACCTAAGTTAGACCTGTTTCAGTGACATCCTTCTAACTTTTGCAGATCCCATTTCACGTTTTCCACTCCCTCTGGGGTGTCCACTCTGTTACAAATCTTTGTATCATCCGCAAAAAGGCATACCTTACCTTTTAATCCTTCACCATGTCACTCACAAATATATTGAACAGAATTGGACCCAGCACCGATCCCTGAGACAGTCTGCTACTCACCTTTCCTTCCTCTGAGTGAATTCCATGGACCATCACCCTCTGACGTCTGTCCGTCAACCAGTTTCTAATCCAGTTCACCACTTTTGGTCCTAACTCCAGCCTTTCAAGTTTGTTCAATAGCCTTCTATGAGGGACCGTGTCAAAGGCTTTGCTGAAATCCAAGTAGATTACATCTAGTGCATCTCCTTGATCCAATTCTCTGGTCGCCCAGTCAAAGAATTCAATCAAATTTGTTTGGCATGATTTACCTTTGGTAAAACCATGTTGCCTCAGATCTTGTAACTCATTGGATTCCAGGAAATTCACTATCCTTTTCTTCAACAATGCTTCCATTACTTTTCCAATAACTAAAGTGAGGCTTACCATCCTGTAGTTTCCCACTTCTCTGTTGCCACTTTTGTGACGAGGGAACACACCCACTCTTCTCCAATCCTGTGGAACCTCTCCTGTCTCCAAGGATTTATTAAACAAATCTTTAATAATGGAGTGGAGGAGTGGCCGAGTGGTTAGGGTGGTGGACTTTGGTCCTGGGGAACTGAGTTCAATTCCCAGCACAGGCAGCTCCTTGTGACTCTGGGCAAGTCACTTAACCCTCCACTGCCCCATGTAAGCCACATTGAGCCTGCCATGAGTGGGAAAGTGCAGGGTACAAATGTAACAAAAAAAAAAAAAAAAAAAATTTTAAGAGGATGCGCCAGAATCTCTCTAAGTCCCTCAATATCCTGGGATAGATCCCATCCGGTTCCATGGCTTTGTCCACTTTCAATTTTTCAAGTTGTTCATAAACACTTTCTTCTGTGAATGGTGTGATATCCACTCTGTTCTTATATGTACCTTTACCAGCCGATCGTGATCCTTCTCCAGGATTTTCTTCCATGAACACAGAAGAAAAGTACTTGTTTAGTACATTTGCTTTTTCTTCATCGCTCTCCATATAGCCGTCCACAGCAACTTCCAGTCTCATAATTCCATTTCTAGCCTTCCTTCTTTTACTAATATGCCTAAAATAATTTTGTCACCCTTCCCCGCATTTCTAGCCATTTGCTCTTCCGCCTCTGCTTTCGCTAGATTTATCTACTACTACTACTACTTATCATTTCTGTAGCACTACTAGACGTATGGCATATGGTGCAGCAAGATAAAAGGAACAGAGTCTGGAGTTAGCAGTGGAGGAGAAGGGTGCAGATAAGAGAGATTTACCCAGTGAATGGAGTTCCCGGGGAGGAATGTAGGGAGAGATGAGAGTGGAGAGGTACTGAGGAGCTGCAGAGTGAACGTCCTTATAAGTCAATAAGAGGTCCCTCTTGGCTTCTTTTAGTTTCTCCTGGTATACTTTTCTGTGTTCTCTTCTTGAGTTTTCCTATATTTCATGAACACCACTTCTTTTGCCTTTATTTTCTTAGCCATTTGTTTGGAGAACCATATCAGTGTAGATGCTTTTAAAGTGACATCAATAACTTACTTCAGTCTAGCCAACCATTATTGTAATGCCTTCGTCTTACTATCTTGATTGTTTATCACGCGACTGTACATGTTTCTGGAGCCCATTAAGACATTTCATTGTATTCTGCTGACATGGGGGGGGGGGGCATTTTCGATATGACGTCTAAGTCCAACTTTGGACATTTTGCAAAAAACGTTCAAAATCTAAATAGGAAAGAAGGTAATTTTCAAAAAAGAAAAACATCTATCTTTTTTTCTCAAAAATACTGTTTTGAATAAGGTTTTGTGATTTGGACGTTTTGTTTTTTGGTCTATTTTTGAAACAAAAAAAAAAAGTCCAAGAGCAAAACGCATAAAATCATGCCATTGGGATGTAGAAGGAGCCAGCATTTTTAGTAGACTGGTCCCCCTGACGTCCCAGGAAATCAATACCCAAGAGGGCATTGCAGTGGACTTCATAAAAAGCTACCAGGTACACATCTCATCATTGCTCCCTTACCTTGTCCGCTACCTATCTATAAATCCTTAATAAACTAAATCTACACTGAGCACCAGAAGGGTTAAAAAAAAAAGGACAGAAGCAAAACTTAGGTTTCCAATTTAGTTGAAATTGCAACTAAATTGGAACTAAATTGGAAAGCTAACTTTAGCTTCTGTCCTTTTTTTAACACCTTCCGGTGCTCAGTGTAGGTTTCATTAAGTTTCTGTTCTTTGAAGAAAAACCAAATTTGAACCTCCGGGAGAGAGACGGCCCCTGGGTTTTTAGAGGGTCTACTTTTGGATTGGATGTCTTAGAACAAAAAAAACCACTATATTACAAAACGGATTTATAGATAGGTGTGGGATATCACATAATTTAATTTTCATTTACAAAAGAAATTTGGGGGACTTGAATTTAGAGAGTGTTACATGATGTATAGAGTTTAAAAGTGAGCCGCTGTTGGCGGCTAGACTCACTGAAAGACATGCTCAGCTGTATGTATAGCCTATACTGAACTCTCTTTTCAGGCCTCTATATACATTTTCTAGCAATATAAAATTGTCTAGCAAAATATCGTTTGTTGGAGCTATTTGGTCTAAGACATCCGATCTTATTTTTGTTTTAGGACTGACTAATTTTGGATTTTGAAACTGTATTGTCTCTCCTTTGGGGATTTTTTTTCAATAGTATAGATCTGGTTATTTAGGGCACTTCTTTGTGCCTTATTCTTTATAAAAACAGGTCTACCTCAAAATGTCTTAGTTTTAGTCCTGGATGGTTTTGTCTAGTTCCATTATGGCTGAAAAATGTCTAAGTCTTAAGAATGCCCAAGTCCCACCCTTTCCATGCCCCTGGCATGCCTCCTTGAGATTTGGACGCACTTCTGACGGCCTTCATAGAAAGACATCCAAATGCTGCTTTATGCCACTTTTTAGATGTTTTTTTGTTTTGAAAATGAGCCCAATTATATCATATATCTGTTATATGAATGTTCTACTTTGCTGTTTTAATACATTGCTGACATATTATTGCTATTATTATGATTTAATTTGCCTATTTCCATATTTACCTCACTGGTCTAATTGTGTATTATGCTGAGATTTGGTCATTTTAATACTGTTGTGCTGTTATTGCAATGTAAATTGTCTATGTCAAGGTACACCTGTTGTACAACACCTGGAGTAAATCTCACCATAAAAGCAGTTAAGGTGTAAATAAAGAAATAGGAAAAGCATAAACATCAATAAATATATAATGGTGATAATTTTATTAGGACCCTGAATGGGAAGAACAGTATTTTACAAGCATACTAGTGATGTGTATTCATTTTAAAAGAAATAGTACAATGTGCAAGATGAGGACATTCTGGGTTCATGTAACATTCAATGAGTCAAATGACCAGGGGGTGAAACTGAACTGAATCCTCATCCATGCCATTCATTTCCTGCAACATCATAATCTATGAGGCCAATCACAGTGAAGCCAATTTGGCAGGGGAAGTAGGAGTAAGCACAAGTCATTTCACCAAACATGTTGAATCATTTCAATAAGCATCCAAACTAGTTATCCCTTCCTCACTCTGAATCATATGGCTAATGATGTCAGCAGCTCAGCAGGAAACTTATATAAAAAGCTTCAGCAAATCAGCATTATTTTGTCTTGTGCATTCAAATTGGTGGCTTCAAAAAAGTTACTTTGCTAAAGTCCAGAAGATCTAGAAGTAGAAAAATAATTCAAAAAACAAAATTAGCTTCTGAAAGAGCGAGAGAGAGAGAGAGAGAGAGAGAGAGAGAGAGAGAGAGAGAGAGAGAGAGAGAGAGAGAGAGAGAGAGAGCAGTGTTTCTGTCTCAGTGCTTAGTGGCAGAGTTTAAAAATCTCTCTGCTGATTCAGAAGAACAACACAGAAGTCGTAGAGAAAAGGAACCCAAATAGAGCACAGATAGGACAGAAAGGGAGGCAGGCATAAACTAGATTATTACAACTACAACTCATTTCTGAAGTGCTACCAGGTATAGGTAATGCTATACAGGCACATAGAAGACAGACAATCCATCTTCCACAGAGTTTACTATTTAGGAGGGTAGTCATCAAAGTGCGCTGTGGCCATAAAATGTGTTATTTGTCCCAAAGGGGGGAATTCTATAAAAAGCGCTCAAAAATGGACATTGAAGTGCTATTCAATAAGGGGTGTGTGCTCTTTACAGAATAGGGAGTAGTGTTGATTCCCATGCTTAACTTTGGCTGCCAGACCTGCTGAAACGTGGTGTAAATTCTGGTGCCCTAGTTAGGTGCACTTACCCAGTATTCTATAACTACATGCCTAATTTTTCAGAATGCTTCTGACACACTCATGCCCCTCCCATGCCCACACTTCCTTTTGGGATATGCTCTATGGGAGTTAGGCTTCCTGCCTTATAGAATAGCATGCTGCCAGATGCATACACAAATTTTAATGAGTTCTAATTAACATTAATAATTAGTTGTTGACTGTTTATGATATCATCCATGTTATATATATATATTACTAATTGTATTTGTACTCTGAAATGACGTAAGTCAAGACAGAAAATTGTAAGCCACATTGAGCCTGCAAATAGGTGGGAAAATGTGGGATACAAATGAAACAAATAAATAAATACCCAATTAATGATGGTTAAGAGCTCATTAGTCAATTAATTTGCATGCACATCTCAGCAGTGTGCCTATATATAGAATCTGGGGGTTAATGTATATTAAAGGGCACTAACGCACATTAAATTACCTTAATGCATGGCGGTTTAAGTTACCATGGGTTGCATAGTAATGAGATGCATGGAAGTGCATGTAAAATAACTCATTATTATAAAAATTCAATAATGCGGCTTGTGGTGAACCCTGAAAACTGTGTTTTTGCTGCAGAAATACTGTCAGCATAACGCTGGCATTATTGCTCAGACACGAGAAAATTAGGCCGCAAAGCCATGGCCCAGTGCTCCTGGTCTGCTTCTTAAAGGGACCACCAGTGCTTATGCTGCTCCCCTTCTTCCTGAAAAATATCCTTTCACTGCAAAGACCCCTCCAAGTAATTGCCCCCCTCCCTGAAGCTAACTCCTCAAGTAGTTCTTCTGGGTCTCAAAGATCCCCTTAGGTGCTTCCCCCCCCCCCACTGCAAAGACCTCCCCTAACGGTATCCCCCACCCTCCCTTAGCACCCCCTCCCCTGGACCAAACTGCTTAATCGCTGGTGTCTAGTGGGTTTCAGAAAGGAGCGATCCCCACTCACTGATTTGAGGCAGGAGCAATCCCTACTCACTCCTGCTTCTTTTAGCTCCAGGTTCAAAATCTTACTGGTGACCCCTAACAGTAGTCTCATGGTACTACTGCTAGACGTCAAACTGCCATATAAGGGTGATTGAACCAAACATGAACTGAACTGAAAATTCTTGCCACGTACATCCTTAATGCCTAGAGGTATATGTGGATAAAAGGAGTCACTCAGAAACATATGTATAGGTCTTTCTGTGGAGGAAAATAGGTGAATGCAATGTTCTTCCACCTAAATTCCTGCCAATGGGGGGTGCTGTTTCAGTGTTACATTTTCAATAGTGAGGGACATGCATGATCTTCAGGATTTCAGGGAACCTACCTGCCTGCAGCAATTGAAAACATGGTATTAAAGCACCCTCCCCCCCCCACACACACACAGCAAGAATGCGGTTGGAGGACTCCCTCTCAGTTTACAAACATTGAGAACATTGAGGAGGCTGGGTCAGTATTTATCTACATGTTTTTTTAAAATACACAGATGTCCACCAATACATGCAGAGTTACTCTTATCTTGGGGTAGGCACAATTTCATGAGGCATCTTTAAAGTAGCCTTTTTGAAATAAACATTGGCACATAGGTTGTATTTACAGAACAGCTGCAACAAATATACTCCATTTAACTTTATACACCCCTGTGGCATTTACCAACATGAAGCAAGAACAGTGGTGAATGTTAAGCTACTGTGCACTCACTCACGTTGAAGAAAGTTACTTGCAGCAAAATAAAAAGAATTCACAAATTTCTTTTATAACAAAACTAATTCTATCTAATCTATTTGTCTATCTTCACATGAATATTATACAGAATAAGTTTCTCCTTTTTGGGTTATCATTTATATTAGGAAAAGCTTATCAAAGGTTTTCCAAAGATTACTTTTAATTAAATAAACTTTTCTCAAGAGGAAGGCTCCCAATTCTTCATACCCAGAGGCTCCCGTCCTTGTTGTTTTTAATTATTTTTCACTGTCACCCAAACTGCTCTGGGTACTCCTGCCCAATTAAATCAAACACATTGGCTTATTATACACACTATATTTAATATTTAATTTTAATTAAATCAATTAAATTGTTTGTTTAATTTTATGTGCATTATTGTGCACGGCGCAATGCAAGATTTATGACAGGGAGAACATTTCAAACAAGCTAATTACAGAGAGGGAAAAAAAAAGGCTTTCTTTTTGTTTCCAGGGAATAACAATTCCAGAACATGCAGAAAGGAAAAACTGATTTTTTTTTCAGAAGATGAGAACGGTGTGGGATTGCAAGACAGCAAAGCCTCGTAGGCTTACCTTACTCGATTTTGTTCAATATATATTCTCAGAGTTAATGGATAGGAAATGCGATAACAAATCAATGAAAGGAGGAAGGAATCAATATAGTGGGGTAGATATTCGGCTGCCAGCATTATCTCCAGAAATTCAGGGGTTCTTTTACCAAGCTGCGGTAAAAAAGGCCCTGTGGTAGTGGTGGTGGCTGGTTTTGCCACCCGTTGAGGTGGTGGTACAGGCTTCCACGCTACTCCAGTGGTAACTACTACTACTACTACTACTTATCATTTCTATAGCGCTACAAGGCATACGCAGCGCTGTACACCATACACGAAAAAGACAGTCACTGCTCAAACAGCTCACAGTCTAAATATGGAATGTTGCTAGTGGAATAGCAGCATTCCATCTAGAATCTCAAATAGTAGCAACAGAATCTCAATAGTAGCAACATTCCATGTAGAATCTCAAATAGTAGCAACAGAATCTCCAATAGTAGCAACATTCCGTGTAGAATCTCAAATAGTAGTAACAGAATCTCAAATAGTAACAACATTCCATGTTCCACTGCACTAACCACTAGGCTAATCCTTCACTAGCAACATTCCACTTAGATTAGCAATGTAGCCGCGCAGGCTTCTGTTTCTGTGAGTCTGACGTCCTGCAAGTACAGAAGCCTGCGCAGCCACGTTGCTGATCTGCAAAGGCAGGTTTCTACATTACTACTACTAATACTACTTATCATTTCTATAGCGCTACAAGGCATATGCAGCGCTGTACACCATACACAAAGAGCTTACAATCTAGATAAGACAGACAGACAGACAGAACAATTAAGGGTAAGGGAATAAAGAGGTGAGGTTAAAAAGGACAGGGCAAGTGAGCAGTGGTTAGGAGTCAAAAGCAGTGGTAAAGAGGTGGGCTTTAAGTTTAGACTTGAAAAACAGCCAAAGAGGGGGCTAGACGTACAGGCTCGGGAAGTCTATTCCAGGCGTGAGGTGTAGCAAGATAAAAGGAACGGAGTCTGGAATTAGCAGTAGAGGAGAAGGGGACGGATAAGAGAGATTTATCAACAGAACGGAGTACCTGAGGGGGGGGGGGCGTAGGGAGAGAGAAGAGTGGAGAGATACTGGGGAGCGGCAGAATGAATGCACTTGTAGGTCAATAAGAGAAGTTTGAATTGAATGCGGAAACGGATAGGGAGCCAGTGAAGTGACTTAAGGAGAGGGCTAATGTGAGCATAGTGACTTTGGCGGAAAATGAGGCGCACAGCAGAGTTTTGGACTGATTGAAGAGGAGAGAGATGGCTAAGAGGTGTATTTTAAATCCAGCAGTTCAGGAAATGGCAAACGCTGAAGGCAGAACTACCGCCAGTGGCCGTGTTGGGCTGGTAGAAGTTCTGGGTTGCCACACAGGAAACTCATTTAGTAAAAGGGTCCCTCAATGCTGAGCCATGTTCGGGCTCCAGCATTCAATTTCTGAGTATATGAAAGCAGTGAAAACATAGTCAATTAAGTGCAATATTCACCAATTAAGCAGCTTTAGCTACTGTATATGTATGAAGAAAGGACTACATTTTATGTGGTCCTATTTATACTGCTATTCTAGCCGTTTACGTTCTGAATATCAGCACTTAAGCGACTAAAGTGGTCCTTTAACCAAGCTGCGATAAAAGGACCTCTGCGGTGGCATCGGCACCTGGGTTTGCCGTACGCCAAGGCCCCCTTTTACTGCAGCGGGTCAAAGGAGTTTTTTTGTTTTAAAGAAGGAAATGGCAGTAAGGGCTCATGCGCTAACAAAGCAGTAACCAGGCAGTGTGAGGCGCTGCCCAATTACCACTCAGTACTAAAAAACAAAATTTCTGAGTGCCAGAAATGGCACACGCCACATTCTGGAGCTAGTGCTTGGACATTCTGGAGCTACTGCTTGGCTCCTGCACTAGCCCGGTGATAAGGCCCCCCAAAACCCATTCCCCACAACTGTACACCACTACCATAGCCCTTAGGGATGAAGGGGGGGCACCTAGATGTGGGTACAGTGGGTTTGTGGTGGGTTTTGGAGGGCTCACATTTACCACCACATGTGTAACAGGTACGGGGGGGATGGGCCTGGGTCCGCTTGCTTGAAGTGCACTGCAGTACCCACTAAAACTGCTCCAGGGACCTGCATAATGCTGTCATGGAGCTGGGTATGATATTTGAGGCTGCATAGAGGCTGGAAAAAATATTTTAAAATTTTTTTTAGGGTGGGAGGGGGTTAGTGACCACTGAGGGAGTAAGGGGAGGTCATACCTGATTCCCTCCAATGGTCATCTGGTCATTTAGGGCACATATTTGTGGCTTGGTCGTAAAACAAAAAGGACCAAGTAAAGTCGTCCAAGTGTTCGTCAGGGACGCCCTTCTTTTTTCCATTATCGGCCGAGGACGCCCGTGTGTTAAGCATGCCCCAGTCACGCCTTCGCTATGCTTCACAGCCCCCGTGAACTTTGGTCATCCCTGCAATGGAAAGCAGTTGAGGATGCCCAAAATGAGCTTTCGATTATGCCGATTTGGATGACCCCGTGAGAAGGACGCCCATCTTCCGATTTGTGTCGAAAGATGGGCGCCCTTCTCTTTGGAAAATAAGCCTGAAAGTGGATTAAAATAAAGAAACCAGTAAATTCAACTGGGATTTACAAAACTCTTTCAAAGTTACAATATTGTAAAATATGAACAAATGTTAGACATTCGATTAAGTAACACATTCTTGGAATAAGGATGTTTTAAATTGGTGTCGAAAAACTAAGTTTAAAATCTTGACCTTGACATACAAAGCTCTGCATATTGGTCTTCCAGATTATTTAGCTAAATCAACCATTCCTTACTCCCTGGTTAGACTTCACCTTGTATTTGTATACACTGGAGTCTGCAACTGCTCTCCGGCACTATGTAAGGCACATTGAACCTACAAATAGATGGGAAAATGTGGGGTACAAATGTAACAAACAAACAAACAAACAAACAAATAAATAAATAAATAAATAACTACTTCATTCTTTAAATGACCCAGATTTGTCCTCCCTAGTCCCTCTCACTGAGAGTTGACTTGCCAGAGAGCTTTCTACTTTATTTTTTTTTTAGCTCAGTTTCTATGGAATAACCTCCATCTTTCAATGCAATCTACTCCAGCTTTTGGGGATTTCAAGATTGTCCTAAAATCCATCTTTAGTTTTAAAGAGTATGTAGCAGTCGGGAAGCGGAACTGACAGGGTAGACATTTTTCTCCTTGTTCTTTCTGAACGACTGTGATGAATGATGGTTTCTGTCCTATATTTTAATGGAGTTCCTTTCTATCTTTTAGACTTTGTCCTTTTTCTGAATGTACATTGCTCTGATTTGATCTGCAACAAGAGCGATTTTATCAAACATAAATAAAAGGAATGATTTGGAAGTGAAATAGGTAAGCTATTCCATACCAAAGAAGCTTGAGGGTATATTTACTAAGGTGTGCTATAGGCATGTTAGCATTTTTAATGCACATTAATGGTTGATACGCGTTAAACGCTAATGCACCCATAGGAATGTAGAGGCCTGTTAGCGTTTAACATGTCTTAACTTTAAAGGCATGTTAAAAGCAGTAACACGAAATGAACTATTCAGAAACTGTTTGCATTGAGATCAGTCTGTGTCCATACAGCTGTGAGCATTGTGTTGCTGAATATTTTGCATTTAGGTGCAGATGTTTACACCTGCCATGTTAGCACGCAAATGCCGACTTAAGCTAGCATTCTATAATGGAATATAGGTGCCATGATCTTGCTATAGAATTCTTGCTTAGCACTCAGCATTTTGGCACCTAACCTTTGGCATATTTTATAGAATTATCCCCAATAAGGGCAATTTCCAAAAGACATTTATAAGGGAAAATGGGCTATTTAAAATGTATGAAAATCTAAACAAAAAAGGCGACCTGGTGGTGATTCAAGATTCTTATGAATTTTAAGAGACAAAATAAATTTTAGGCATCTTAGAATGAGATTCAACCAAAAATGAGGCTTTTTTTTAATCAGTCAACATGCCACTATCATGGGCTGAATTAACCAAACTTTTTATTTCATCCGTTATATCAATAGTTTTAAAGGATGAAATAAAAAGTTTGGTTAATTCTATTCCAATGAATAGTTGGATCCACATCAATAGAACTGTACATGGTGTTGTCTGAAAGCTGCATAATCACATCCCTTTCATACTGTTCTTCATTTTGTACAACTGTAGCTCCTCCCTTGTCTGCTTTCATTATTATTAATTTGTAAGATTGTTTCAAATTCTGTAAAGCCGCATATTGTCCTTTGGTTAAGTTAAAGCTGCTTCTAAAGGAAATCTCTTGTTCTAATTGGATGAGATCATGCAAAACTAATTCTCTGAAAATAAAAATTGCAGGGTCCATAACACCCAGCAATTGCCAACATGACTTGGGCTTCTTTATTGCTATATCTATGGTGAGGGGCTTGTGTTGAAAATATGCTCAAAGTTGTAATTTCCTCACAAAGCGATAAAGTGCTATCCTTAACTGAAAAGGATCATAAGATGTAGTAGCTACGAACCCCAAAACTAATTCCAGCACATGTAACTCCGCCTCTGAGAATGTCTCCGATGAAATATTGATTACCGAGGATGGTGCTGCATTGTTTTAAAATCTGGTTTTGTATTCCCCTGATTCTGCTCTTGTGATGGTCCTTTGGGGCGACCCCTTCCAGCCTAAGTGCATTCTCATGGTATTGCATTTTGAAATTTAAACTGGTGTCTCTCTCATTAAGCCACTCCAAAAAATCATATAAAGTAGAAACAGTACCCTGTCATAATATGACAATATCATCTATACAGTGTCTGTATAAGCTAATGTTAGATGAAAATTGATGATGCGTCAAGTGTATGTCTTCAAATTTTGCCACATAGATTGGCAATGTCAGGGGCCATAGTTGCCCCCATTGCAGTACCTTTGACTTGTTGGTAAAACACACATTGAAAAGCAAAATGATTTTTAGTTAATGCTATAGTAGCAAGGCTCAAAACAAACCAATAGAGAATTTGCAAATTGGTTGTATGATTATGTAATGTTATGTTGGGTCAATGATAGAAAGGGTATCCAACTGGGGTATATTTGTATTTAAGGACTCTGGGGGAGATTCTATATATGGTGCCTAAAGAATTGGCACTAAAATCAGTGTCAACTAAGCATATTCTATAAGCGGCACCTAGATTTAGGCATGGTATATAGAATATGCTTAGTTGATATCTCAGCACCTAAAACTATGTGCATTCATTTACACCAATGAAAACATGGTGTAAATCTCAGTGCGTGGATTTGTGTGCACTGGGCCATATTCTATAACTATGCACATAAATTTCAGAATGCCCACAAAACGCCCATTTCCCCACCCATAACTACACCTCTTTTTGCCTGCACTCATTAGAAGTTCAGCGCACTGTTACAGAACATGCTTAGCGAATGGTACATGTAAATTCTAATTAGTGCCAATTAGTGCTCATTATTGCTTAAGTGCTGACATCAGCACTCATTATAATTATCCTCTGACTTTGCCTCCAATTTTCTTCAAAATATTGAGGGTCCACTATAACCCTGGATTGATCTAGCTTATTCCAAATTTGAACAACATAGTGTATAGCAGCTATATACCAGCCATAGACCTTGCATAACTGCAGGCATGTAAATGTGACAGGAATATGTATTATTTGCAGTATTCTGTAATTTATGTATATAAGTGGCAGCTCAGCCCATGCCTTCTCATACTCTACTCCACCCATGTGTATGCCCCCTTATATTTATGCAGTATGTCACAAACATTCACTTCTACAGAATAGTAGTTAGCTACTTTGCTGGCACTGACACATATAAGTCCATAGTTACCTGCAATATAGGTTGTCAAATTTTGGGTGCAGATCCCAGATCCATGCATGAACTAATTAGTTAACAAGCCATTAACAATAAATAATAAGTATTAATTGGTATTCATTTGGGTTTATTTTTATTACATTTGTACCCTGTGCTTTCCCACTCATGGAAGGCTTGATGTGGCTTACATGGGGCAATGGAGAGTTAAGTGACTTGCCCAGAGTCACAAGGAGCTGCCTGTGCCTGCAGTGGGAATTGAACCCAGTTCCCCAGGACCAAAGTCCACCACTCTAACCACTAGGCCACTCCTCCACTCCACTGTGGATCTGCATTGCACCCTAATCCAATTACTACTACTACTACTACTACTTGACATTTCTATAGCGCTACTAGGGTTACGCAGCGCTGTACAATTTAACAAAAAGGGGTAGTCCCTGCTCAAAGGAGCTTACAATCTACAGGACGAAATGACAAGTTGGGGAGTGTGGGAGAGATACTAGACTCAGGTGAGGGGGTGGGTGGATGGGAGGGAGGACAAGAAGGGACAGGGAGATGCCAGGGTAGAGAGAAAGATCCAGAGAGAGGTCAGGTTTCATGGGTGTGAAGTGAGAAAGATGCTGGAATTCAATGGTGGTATGAGGGATAGAGAGGGGAAATAAGAGTTGTCAAGGAAAAAGTGAGTACAGAGGGCAGAAATGTAATGGGGAATAGAAAAAAGGGAATAGGAGGCTGGGAAATGAGTGAGGTGGGAGATGGGAGAGCTAGGGGGTGAGAGAAGGAGATGGAAAGTTGATAGATAGATGACAAGTAAAAAGGAGTAGAGTGAACAGTGGGTAAATTTTGAGTGAACAGAGAGATAGAAAAGAAAAAGGGAGGAGAGGGCTTTAAGGAAAAGATCAATATGTCAGACAGGTGTAGTGAGGGAATAGAAGATGACAGGGGGAGAAAGTAGAAGTAACAAATGGACAGTGGCCGCTGGAAACAGAATTAGCAGAAGACAGGAAAGCAGAAAAGAGAAACTGGAAGCAACATGATGGAATAATAAAGCATGCAGACAACAAAAGTAGAAAAACGATTTTATTAACAGAAATATGTTAGCTTTGGGAAATGTGCACTGTGGATATCTATATTATGTTCAGTACAAAAGGAAATGCATTTATGTTTTTATTTTTCCAGTATTGCGCATATACTGAGTTTATCATTTTGGGGTTCTCAGTTCAATTTTTGTCCTTGTATTTCTTATTTGTGATCCCTTGTTCTGTATTTGAGGGTCTGTCTATGTATTGTGTGTGACTGCGGTGTAGTGTTCCATTTGCATGTAGATTCTCATTAGAATTCTGTAGCAGACACACTTATTCTGGTTTACCTGTAGTAGGTGTGCTGGTGTTTTAGGGTCCAGTATAATATTTGTAGTGAAGGATCCTGGTCCCCAGTGGGGCTGTCCTTATATTAGTGCTGTCAAGCCCGCCCTCCCCTTAACAGAACTACATCCCCATTGGCGGGTGATTCCTGCTTTGACAATTTAAATGTAGCCAACCAATAAATGTTAGCCATGTCCCCATGCCCTGAACGTAGGCTAAGCCAAGGTCTGCCTTCCCTTTCTGACCCCTGGCAGACCTGGTCTGAGCACAGGGCACCAGAAAAGGCGGGTGGCTCGTCCCCTCATTTAGAGCGGGCTCCGGGTAAGCCGTTCACCCTACTTACAAATATTTGTAAAAAGAGCGGGCAAAGTGCCTAATTTGAAATCTCCAGGAACCTAGTGCAAAAGAGAGCAATCCATTTAAAAATTCACTGCCTAAATCCCGGCCATAAAATAAAAGAATGTTCCAGGCGGCCTGTGCACAGCTCCGGATACAAGTGACTGCAACTGCTATAAAGTTCTTCCAGTACCGGCAGTTCCCTCCGGTGCACAGTGCTGACCCAGCATTCCTCCCCTCACCTGCTACAGTTTAAACAGGAAGCAGAGAAAAGTTTGGTCGGGGAGGTGGTGTGGAAGAAACCTTTTTTCAACTGTGCTGTCAGAACGGAGAGGGGAGCATCCAGCCAGGCTTTCCAATGCTGAATGACCTCCAGCCAGGCATTATGGACAACTCTAGACCTCCCTTTAAAATTTCAGTGCTAAAGGTAGGGGCTGCTTCTATGCATCGAATAAGAAAATGGCTGTGCATCGCCTTGCATGCACATTTTAATAGTAATTAGCTCATTATAATAGCTTTGCATTTCATGTTCATTAGCTGCTACCATGACAGGAAAATGGCTCGGAGAACTTGCTCCTACTTGCTCGCTAAACCGGCTAGAATTGGTGTAAAAACCATGTTGCTGGCTTGTTAGGTTTGGTGCATCTGGGCCTAAGTGTCTACTTGCAAGGTTTTATCTTACATTACACAATCCACCTTATAATTGAAAGAGAAAAACGCCTAGATTTCGACCCAAATCGGGAGATAGACGTTTATCTCACAAAAACGAATAAATCGGTATAATGGAAAGCCGATTTTGGACGTTTTCAACTGCACTCCATCGCGGAAGCGTACAAAGTTGAAGGGGGCGTGTCGGAGGCATGGCGAAGGTGGAACTGGGGCGTGGTTATCGGCCGAGGAGAGATGGGTGCCTTTCGCCGATAATGGAAAAAAAGTATGCGTTTGTAGCTAGAATTTAGGGCACTTTTCCTGGACCCTGTTTTTTCACGAATAAGGCCCCAAAAAGTGCCCTAAATGACCAGATTACCACCAGAGGGAATCGGGGATGACCTCCCCTGACTCCCCCAGTGGTCACTAACCCCCTCCCACCACAAAAAAATAATGTTTCACAACTTTTTATTTTCACGCTCAAATGTCATACCCACCTCCCTGGCAGCAGTATGCAGGTCCCTGGAGCAGTTGTTAGGGGGTGCAGTGGACTTCAGGCAGGTGGACCCAGGCCCATCCCCCCCCACCTGTTACAATTGTGCTGCTTAATGCTTAGTCGTCCAACCCCCCCAAACCCACTGTACCCACATGTAGGTGCCCCCCTTCACCCCTTATGGCTATAGTAATGGTGTAGACTTGTGGGCAGTGGGTTTTGAGGGGGCTTTGGGGGGCTCAACACACAAGGGAAGGGTGCTATGCACCTGGGAGCTCTTTTACCTTTTTTTTTTTTTTTTGTAAAAGTGCCCCCTAGGGTGCCCGGTTGGTGTCCTGGCATGTGAGGGGGACCAGTGCACTACGACTCCTGGCCCCTCCCACGAACAAATGCCTTGGATTTATTCATTTTTGAGCTGGGCGCTTTCATTTTCCATTATCACTGAAAAACAAAAACGCCCAGCTCACAAATTGTCGAATAAAACATGGACGCCTATTTTTTCGAAAATATGGGTCGGTCCGCCCCTTCACGGACCCGTTCTCGGAGATAAACGCCCATGGAGATAGACGTTTTCGTTCAATTATGCCCCTTCACGTCTGGTAGTGGAAGGAATTTGTGTTGCTGTCACTGATTTGACACCAGAATTTATATGTTGAGTTGTCAAGGAAAACATTCTAGTTCTGCTCTGCGTCCCTTATTGGGAGAGTTTTATTGGTTGAGCTGGGAATGCTCTGTGAATGATTATATTCTATATAATTTATATAAAATTGACTTCTCTGTGACTACTTGTGCTCCTCATCCCAGGCCTTGGAGGTAACCAGTTAGGGTCTGGCAGCTGCCAACACCAGAGGGCTCAAGGCTGAAGCCTGGTATAATGGACTGGACATTTTTTGTGTTTGTGTGGTTCGACTCTTTGTTTTATGTGTATGTAAAATTAATTTTCATGATTTTATGATATTAATTGTTTTCTATCATTCCCAACCCCTTTACTCCAAGATTGTAGTTTTGAGGAGTAGTCGGGGTGGGGGGAGGGGCACCATCTCATTTCTCGCCTCAGGCAGCAAATTGCCTTGAGCCGCCCCTGGTTGGGCTAGCAAAAACCGCTGTCCAAACTTACACAACATAGCTATCCAGACAGGAGCACTGAGTTTATATGGCCAATTTAAATGTGGTGGCCAGCATTTACCACAGCATCTGAACACTGACAAGCATATCTTCTTGTTATTTGATTTTCAGTCTATATTAAGCTTCCGTGTGCAAAGGTTTACTTCAGAAAACCCAGCATGTGCCCTTTTTACCTAACTTGTCAAAAGAAAAGCTGAAGTGTTGCCTGACAACTCATTTTTGGATGACAGAATAATGATCAGCCCACGTTTCTGGAAGTCTTCCTTTCCACGTGGTGAATGAACACTTATGAAAGAATGTACGGTTGTATGGTCTGAAGTCTTGCTGAGGTGTTATAGCTCTCAGCGTTTCAAACCTTCGCTAGTTCATGCATTATATTCTGTGTACTTTTCTGTCCCAAACTGTGCTAATGGTAAATGTTTTGGGAAAAGTGAACCTTAGGAATGTGGTTTCAAAGTATACATGTCAATTGGGGGAAAACAGCCTGTGTGCTCTGCAAACTTGTCCTTGCCTCTGTTTGGGCTTCCAGCTCAGTCTGAAGTTGCCTGATCTATGGAGAAATGTTTTTGCACATGTGAAATGCAGGTTATGAGGGAAGTTCTATAACTTGCCATTTCCAGTTAGATATGCCAGTGCTGTGTACTGAGTGTCAATTCTATAACAGCATCTAATGTAAAACCAAATTGGTGCACCCAATGGCGTAGCGAGGGCGGCTGACACCCAGGGTGGGTCACCACTGCGCACCCCCCTGGGTGCAGCACAGCGCATCCCCCCTCGGTGCGCGCACCCCCCCAGAGTGCATTCTTACCACTGGCACTCCGCCCCGAGTACACGTCGTCGCTGGGAGCTGCGTTGGCTCCGCTGGTTCCCTGCTCTCTCTGTCCGGAACAGGAAGTAACCTGTTCCGGGGCAGAGAGAGCAGGGAACCAGCAGAGCCAACACCCCCCCAGCGGCGTGCACCCGGGGTGGACCACCCCACCGCCCCCCTTCCTACGCCACTGGGTGCACCTACATTTTGATGTGACTATTCACACCAGGTGAATGGCAGGTGTATTTGGGCATGCCTAAGTGTGTCATGCAATGTGCGTTAACTTATAACACGCTGTAAATTTAATGCATAAGTTGGAGATATTGTCCATGCCCCTCCCATGTTCTGTCCATATGTATGCCCCCTTGCACTTATGCATCTAAGGCACATAGGATAGTACATACGTGCCAATTTTCTTGCACTTACAGGCACAAGGCCCATGTAACTGCAGGCTGAATTGCCCTTAGCAGTTTCTTTGTGGTCAAATGCTAACTTAAAGTAAGTGATTTTACAAGGGTTACAGGTGTAAAAAGGGGCCACACATGGAAGGCTGACCTCTAGTGGTAGTACTGTGATACTACTACTAGAACTCACAGAAGACATTTTAAGACAGGCAGCTGCTAGGGACAGTAGTGAGTGTGGATCACTTCTGCCTGAAAGATCCCACTGGACTATCAGCAATGCCAAATGGTCCCAAAGGGAGGGCCTGGTCTTTGGGGAGGCGATCTCGAGAGGGGAGCTCCATCTCAGGGGAGGGTTCAGGAGAGGGGTTGAAATCAGTGGGCTGTTCAGCAAGGAGAGGAGGGGGGTTAGAAAAGGTGAGAAAGGTGGGGGGGGGGGGGGGAGAGAGAGAGAGAGAGAGAGAGAGAGAGAGAGAGAGAGAGAGAGAGAGAGAGAGAGAGCATCCCAGCTGTTATTCAGCCACATTTCAGTCAGTCCCAGATATTCAATGCAGGTGTCCAGACAGGGTCAGCATTGGATATCCAACAAGGTCAGTGTTTAATAATAAGTATATATTTTTGGAACCTTTACAACTGGCTTTTTTTCTTAGTAATAAAAATGTTGTCTCCCCTGTTCAAGGCACCAACTACTACTACTACTATTTAGCATTTCTATAGTGCTACAAGGCGTATGCAGCGCTGTACAAACATAGAAGAAAGACAGTCCCTGCTCAAAGAGCTTACAATCCTGCAATTGAATAATGTAGAACTTGGACATCCATGCTGCATTCCTTTTCCTTTGGATAATCTCCAGATGACACTTTCTCCCCTCTATTATTGTGGTCTTTAGGATAAGGACAGTTTAATTAATTTGCCTTATTATTCTTACTTTGTTGATTCTGTTATTATGTCTTTAAATTGGTCCTTATGTTCCCTACCAAGTATAATACGTGAAGTGTTGTAATTGAAATTGCATAAAAACAATAAAATAAATAAATTAAAAAAACATGCTGACTGCTGTAGCTGAATTTACTTATTTATATTTTGTCACACCTTTTTCAGTAGTAGCTCAAGGTGAGTTACATTCAGGTACTCTGGATATTTCTCTGTCCCAGGAGGGCTCACAATCTAAGTTGACTGGATCAAACAGGTTCTATTTATACCTGCATGTTAGCGGCAAGCACAAATTTCACAGATGGATGGACCTATGGGCTTATGTATTCTGAATTGTAGAATGGCGATACACGTGACCCTGTTTTGAGTCGTGCATAAAGATTCAGCTAATGTCTTGTTTGGATCTGTGGTCTGCAGGAGGGAAATTGTGTGTACATCATTGGGGTTAAAAATCGCCTGGAAATGCAAAAAAAAAAAAAAAAAATCGCAGCTCGTTCCCTTCACTGGCTCCCTTCCCTGTGCAGTTTTGGGAAATTGGAACTTACACATATATTATGTTTTCTTGAGCTAGCTGGGAGCATAAGGCAGACAGGCCCATCTTTTCACACTTTGACCAGCCGATGCCCAGTGACATTGCTGCTTACTGTACACTGTAAATGGCACTACACATTCAAAACCCCCTGAATGAGGCTACTCTCTTTGTTCATTTTCTTTTCTTTTTTTTTAAAGGGGGCTTCTTCTGTTTTTGTATTGCACCAAATGCATGTGTTTTCTTTCTGCGCCTCTACACTGTTTATGTCTTATAAAAGGCACTATATTCAGGGAGCTTTTTGTAAAATACAGTGCAAATTTTGAATGGTCCCACTTCACTTGGACATCCATTTTCCAACCTAGACTCTCTGTCCAAAGCTAAGATGCGCATCAGATATTACCAGTTTTTGACGTGCTGTTCGATTCTTGTGACTCCAAAGGCCTTTTTCTCTAGGTCATTTTCCAGAAACACATTATAAAAATAGTAGATGCAGATAAAAGACCAAATTGACCCAACCAGTCTGCCTCGTTGAAATTATTGCACTCAAGATAGATGAGCACAATTATTATTATTTTTTTTAATTTATTTGGATTTTGCACACACCTTTTTCAGTAGTAGCTCAGGGTGAGTTACATTTAGGTACTCTGGGTATTTCCCTGTCCCTTGAGGACTCACAATGCAACCCCCCTTGTTTACTAAACCCTGTGCTAATGCAACATAATGGGCTGCATCAGCATTGCTATGGGGCCCCTAGCAGCTTAGTAAAGACAGGGTAAGTTTGTACCTGAGGCAATGGAGGGTTAAGTGACTTGCCCAAGATCTCTCAAAGAGCAGCAGTGGGATTTGAACCAGGCACCTCTGGATAGCAAGGCCAGTGCTCTAACCACTAGGCCACTCCTCCATGCCAAGTTAAATAGGTACGCAAACATCAACCAAATACTGACCCCTCCCCCAACTTCTCAACTCTTTACCCACTTCTTCCTTTCATGTCTGTTTCAAATATGCCAAAAATCTGCTAAAGGTATTGGTCTCTATTACCTGGCCTAATAGGCCATTTCGGGCCACCTGCAACTCTGAAGTGGGGGGGGGGGGGGGGGGGAGGGGGAAGCCTTAATGAATCAGGCCAGGGTTCTTATGTGCACACTGATCTTCAGAGTTTTTTTTTTGTTACATTTGTACCCCACACTTTTTCCCCACTCATGGCAGGCTCAATGCGGCTTACATATACAGGTACTTATTTGTACCTGGGGCAATGGAGTGTTAAGTGACTTGCCCAGAGTCACAAGGAGCTGCCTGTGCCTGAAGTGGGAATGAAACTCAGGTCCCCAGTTCCCCAGGACCAAAGTCCACCACCCTAACCACTAGGCCACTCCTCCACTGTTGCTACTATTTCAGATTCTACATGGAATGTTGCTATTCCACTAGCAACATTCCATGTAGAGGTCAGCCCTTGCAGATCACCAATGTGGCCGCGCAGGCTTCTGCTTCTGTGAGTCTGACGTCCTGCACGTGCAGGACGTCAGACTCACAGAAACAGAAGCCTGCGCAGCCTTCTACATGGAATGTTGCTAGTGGAAAAGCAACATTCCATGTAGAATCTCCAATAGTATCTATTTTTTTTTTAGTTACATTTGTACCCCGCGCTTTCCCACTCCTCAATGCGGCTTACATGGGGCAATGGAGGGTTAAGTGACTTGCCCAGAGTCACAAGGAGCTGCCTGTGCCTGAAGTGGGAATTGAACTCAGTTCCTCAGGACCAAAGTCCACCACCCTAACCGCTAGGCCACTCCTCCACTGTTGCTACTATTTGAGATTCTACATGGAATGTTGCTATTCCAACATTCCATGTAGAAGTCGGCCCTTGCAGATCACCAATGTGGCCGCGCAGGCTTCTGCTTCTGTGAGTCTGACGTCCTGCACGTACGTGCAGGACGTCAGACTCACAGAAACAGAAGCCTGCGCAGCCTTCTACATGGAATGTTGCTAGTGGAAAAGCAACATTCCATGTAGAATCTCCAATAGTAGCAACATTCCATGTAGAATCTCCAATAGTATCTATTTTATTTTTGTTACATTTGTACCCTGCGCTTTCCCACTCATGGCAGGCTCAATGCGGCTTACATGGGGCAATGGAGGGTTAAGTGACTTGCCCAGAGTCACAAGGAGCTGCCTGTGCCTGAAGTGGGAATGAAACTCAGGTCCCCAGTTCCCCAAGACCAGAGTCCACCACCCTAACCACTAGGCCACTCCTAAACATTGCTGTCCTCTCCTTGTCCAGCTGCAGGAACCCAGCAAAAATAATATTTGCTGTAAGAGTCTCATTAACCTTAGTAAGCACTGAGGTGCTTAAGAAAATGAAAAGTTGTGAGTACATTGGTTAATACAATGAAATTATTCTGCTTAGATTATTATTTTTTTAATTTTCTCTGCCCGCACTTTAATTACACAATTTGAATATAACGTCCAAGTATTCTTTGTGTACTTCTGCACGAATAAATAAAAACACTCGACCATAACAAAAAATCCCCCCCCCCCCCAAAACAAAGCAAAACTCTCACTTGCTTTTCATTTTTTTCTGGGTGCGAAAATTGTAATCAGAATAACGCTCGTGGCATCGCACTTTGGAAGGGATATTTTGTAAACAATTTCTCATAATATATATATATATTAATTCTGGCGTAATTAACGGAGAAAACAAACAAGCAATTAAAAAGGTTACAAATGGCTTTCTTCTCGCCCCACTTTTCTCCTCCTTTTCATTTAAGGGCAGGACCAGAAAGTAGAAGTGAAACAATAGAATCCGGAGATGCATCGCATTCTGAGCCCAGCATGCCTTACAGCTACAATATGGGTTTAATTTATATGCAAATGTAGACAATAAAAGGCAGGCGGTGGAAAAATTATACTGTTTGCAGTTGATGCTCAAAGCTGACATACGTTCCGCTATTCTGGCTTCTTCGAGGTCCTAATTATTAGCAGTTACTCATGTACCTTTTCTTTCCTTATATCTGGGAAAGGAAAATAAAGCGAATTTTGGAGAGGAAGCCAGCAACGTCTCTCCTGTGAGATCCAACATCAGGATAATTTCACAGTTGCGCTTCCGGACTGCTGGGTCCAGAGCTGACCAGAGTCAGGGAAGGCTGATCAAAGGCCAGCGGGAACATCAAGAGGACCTAAGTACGGCCAGCGTATGCTAATAGAGAAGCTAAATGTACTTTAATCCTGTTATATAATACAGTACAAGGCTAACTTGGGCCTTGTTGTGCTTCCCTTCTGGTTGCAGGACCCCCTGCCAAGCTTGAATAGAAGTTACTTCCTATTCCTTTTGGCTACTTGAGTGTGGCTAGATCCCCTCCTCCTCCTCCGTTTACTAAGCGTCAACAGTCGGGTGAGCAAGACTGTTCTGAGCTCTTTAGATCAGCATCCTGTGACCTTCCACATTTAAGCACAGACTATTAGGCTAAGCTTTCCAGCTGTTGCCTGAATTATGAAGGATTTTTTTTTCAGAGGAGGGGCACGGTGGGACTCTAGGCAACGGTTTTCCATTGTGCCCTCCCTACCACCCAACTTGCCTTCCTAGATAAATGCGTTTGGTGTGAAGAGCTGATATTTCAATACGTGTGCTAGATCAGGCAAAATAAGCTTGATTTTTTTTTTTGTTACATTTGTACCCTGCGCTTTCCTACTCATGGCAGGCTCAATGCAGCTTACATGGGGGCAATGGAGGGTTAAGTGACTTACCCAGAGTCACAAGGAGCTGCCAGTGCCTGAAGTGGGAATCGAACTCAGTTCTTCAGTTCCCCAGGACCAAAGTCCACCACCCAGTGGCGTTCCGACACTGGCTGACACCCGGGGCGGATCGCCGATGCACCCCCCCCCCCCGGGTGCAGTGCGCCCCCCCCGACGAAATGACACCTCTCCCCCCCGGGTGCACGCCGCTGAGGGGGGGGGGGGGGGGGGTGCCGCGGCACGCGCCTGTTGCCCTGTCTCCGAGTTCGCAATTCGCATGTGTTCACTGCTCCCTAACCTGTTCCGGGGCAGACTCAGAGGGAGCAGTGAACACATGCGAATTGCGAACTCGGAGACAGGGCAACAGGCGCGCGCCACGGCACCCCCCCAGTGGCGTGCACCCGGGGCGGACCGCCCCCCCCTTGGTACGCCACTGCCACCACCCTAACCACTAGGCCACTCACTGTTGCTACTATTTGAGATTCTACATGGAATGTTGCTATTCCAACATTCCATGTAGAAGTCGGCCCTTGCAGATCACCAATGTGGCCGCGCAGGATTCTGCTTCTGTGAGTCTGACGTCCTGCATGTCAGACCCACAGAAACAGAAGCCTGCGCAACATGGAATGTTGCTAGTGGAATAGCAACATTCCATGTAGAATCTCCAATAGTATCTATTTTATTTTTGTTACATTTGTACCCCCAATGCGGCTTACATGGGGCAATGGAGGGTTGGAGGGTTAAGTGACTTGCACAGAGTCCCACTAGCAACATTCCATGTAGAAGTCGGCCCTTGCAGATCACCAATGTGGCCGCGCAGCCTTCTGCTTCTGTGAGTCTGACGTCCTGCACATACGTGCAGGACGTCAGACTCACAGAAACAGAAGCCTGCACAGCCTTCTACATGGAATGTTGCTAGTGGAATAGCAACATTCCATGTAGAATCTCCAATAGTATCTATTTTATTTTTGTTACATTTGTACCCTGCGCTTTCCCACTCATGGCAGGCTCAATGCGGCTTACATGGGGGCATTGGAGGGTTAATTGACTTGCCCAGAGTCACAAGGAGCTGCCTGTGCCTGAAGTGGGCATCGAACTCAGTTCCTCAGGACCAAAGTCCACCACCCTAACCACTAGCCCACTCCTCCACTCCAAGCGTGATTAAATCCCGCTCCCGTTCAGCGTTTGTCACCACTGTTCTGTGACTACAGCTAGTTTGTGGAATATGAATAGTTGGTGAAGATGAGCGCATTATTTAGCTATGTTCAACCGCTTTTCAAGCTACAATGGTATATTTTCTTTTATTTAAAAAACAGAATGCTGGCTGCCTTCGGAATCCGGGGAACGATTGCCAAACGCAATAAACAATGTAATAAAACGACATAGCGATTGCCACCGAACTGCACCCAGACTCAGGTGCTAAGGAAGATGGTTGCAGTTTGAAAAGCTAGCCACCCGCATGACTGTACCTGAAAATTAAAAACAAAGATTTCACTGAAGGGCTACCTCTCACTGCGCAGCTGGCTCTGGTAGGGTAAAAAAGCAAGTGACTCTGAGCATCTCTTCCCTTGAACACAAATTACATGCCGGATAGACAAAGCTGTAATGGTGTGTTTGCAGTGCCTGCTCACTGGAGTGAGAACAACTCGAAATATCACAGGCTTGCAAGAGACAGTATTAGACACCTGGCAATACCGACCGTGTAAAGTGGGTGGGAGACGCGACTAAGATTTATTAGCAATTCTGTACAGAGTTTCTTTTGGACACTTGTTGGATTTTTAAATTTGGAATGGTATCGATTTTTACAGAATGTAGTACATAAGTATTTCCCCCTCCCCCTATCATCAGCTCATTTTCTGACACATTCTAAGGCCTCGATTGTACAGATAAAGTGGTTCTAAAAAGAACCTTTACTAATAATGCATAACTGTTCTGGAGTTCTTTGTTGGTATATTTAAATGGACAGCTATGATGACTATTTGCACATTAAACATATATTCATAAATTCATGTATGTTTCAGAGCATTCAATAATATTGTTTTACATTTTTGATTGACTAATATTGTTTTATATTTTTGATTGGATGTTTATTTCATTTTTATTTATTTACTTATTTATTTGTTACATTTGTACCCCACATTTTCCCACCTATTTGCAGGCTCAATGTGGCTTATATAGCGCTGTGGGGCGAAAGCCTCCTCCGGTGAAGAAACAAATATAGAGTGATGTTATTTTAAATGAAATAGATATGTACAGACACATTAGGGAAACATAGAGAGAGGGAAGTTATATAAAGTTCATGAAGTTCAAACAAATTTGGGTTTCTTTGAGTTATTGGATTCAGGTAATTAAGTTGGGTCCTTAGGACATGCCTTTTCGAACAGGTTAGTGATTTCCGGAAGTTGAGGCGGTCGTACGTAGTTTTCACGGTTTTTGGGAGTGCATTCCAGAGTTGTGTACTTATATATGAGAAGCTGGATCCATGAACTGATTTGTATTTGAGTCCTTTGCAACTAGGGTGGCGGAGACTTAAATAAGAGCGTGATGATCTGATTGAGTTTCTGGTTGGATATGTTTTTATTTGGTTTTATATATTTTGATGGATTTATATGTAGTTATTTTTAGTTTACACTCCTTACAAAGATATTTTCAGAACATGGCCATGTGGTGTGTGGTGCGATTTCATCAATAAAATTGCTCTATATATCTCCACGATATTTTCAGAACATGGCCATGTGGTGTGATTTCATCAATAAAATTGCTCTATATATCTCCGCTGGATCCACTTCTATGTGGTCAGAGAGTGGAAAAAGATGCAGTCTTTCAGTCAAATGATGTCAATGGTAGACACTGTTTTCCTGTCTAACAAAACTCCAATTTTCAGGGGCCCTTTTACTAAGCCGCATAGGTGTGTATGCACGTCCTGCAAGAGTCAATTTTGAATTACCACCTGGCCCAGGCAGTAATTACATTTTCTACATGCGCCCACCACGTGCCCTAAAACTTTTCTTGTGTGCGGCGCTAACCGGGTAAAAATCAGCATTGTATGTGCACTGACAATTACCGCCTGGTTAATGTGTGAGTTTTTACCACTAGGTCAATGGGTAGCGGCAAGGTCTCAGGCCCAAAATGGACGCGCATCAATTTCTATTTTGCTGCACATCCATTTTTGGCTAAAAAAAAGGACCTTTTTTTGCAGATGCACTGAAAAATGGGTCTGCGCACGCCCAATACATGTGTCTACACCAGAGTAGGCCATTTTTCAGTGCATCTTTGTAAAAGGACCCCAGTGAACTCGCTGCTGTATTCAACTTTCAAACGCGAAAAAAAAGATAATTTACAATAGCTATTGCTGAGAAATAATGCCATATTTTATTTACATTATTTGATGCAGTAATGTAATTTTATTCTGTTCTTTTCTTGGAGATTCCTTGGAATTACAAATGAATAATCAAACTGAACAATAAACTAAACAGAATATGATTCTGGCAGTGGCGTTCCTAGGGGGGCGGACACCTGGGGCGGTGCCCCGCCCCCCGGGTGCAGCACACCCCCCCCTGATGCAGCACGGACCCCCCTTGGGTGCAGCACCCCCCCGATGCAGCGTGTTCCAGGGCAGAGGGAGCTACAGCGAATGCGCGAAGTCAGCAAACTCAGAGCAGGCACGCGCCGCGGCACCCCCCAGTGGCATACACCCAGGGCGGACCGCCACTGGATTCTGGCCTCCTAAGGCAGTGTTCTGCCTTATGGCTTCCAGTCTTCTGCCCAAGAGGTATTTTTTTTTCTAAATCTCCACTTTATTCTCTAATCCTCGTGTACGGGAAAATATTTAATATTTTTGTCAATATGTTTGATATCATTTCCATGTATAGTCTTTGTTTTGTTTGTTTCATTATAACACATTTATGCATTTTTTTTACAATGGGTGTGTATGTTTTCTACTTGTATACTTTTAATAAATTTTAAGACTAATGCATGTTGAAATCACATAGTTGGTTTTTTAAATACTTTTGTGTAATTTTGCTTAGAAAGTGACACAATATACTGTGTCAGTGATATTTTCATGTCATTTTAAAATAACACACCCCTGCTCCTCTGATTTGCTCCAGCCATCATAATAACAATCCATAGACTATGGCTATAGATGACAGCTTGCTCTGAAACCTGAGGTCTATATACCCAAAAGCCAGCCAGTAGATTCTCCTAAGGCATAATAACTGGGACACCACCTGAATGGAGGAGTGGCCTAGTGGTTAGGGTGGTGGACTTGGGTCCTGAGAAACTGAGTTCAATTCCCACTTCAGGCACAGGCAGCTCCTTGTGACTCTGGGCAAGTCACTTAACCCTCCATTGCCCCATGTAAGCCGCATTGAGCCTGCCATGAGTGGGAAAGCGCAGGGTACAAATGTAACAAAAATAAAATAGATACTATTGGAGATTCTACATGGAATGTTGCTATTCCACTAGCAACATTCCATGTAGAAGGCTGCACAGGCTTCTGTTTCTGTGAGTCTGACATCCTGCACATCAGACTCACAGAAGCAGAAGCCTGTGCGGCCACATTGGTGATCTGCAAGGGCTGACTTCTACATGAAATGTTGGAATAGCAACATTCCATGTAGAATCTCAAATAGTAGCAACAGTGGAGGAGTGGCCTAGTGGTTAGGGTGGTGGACTTGGGTCCTGAGAAACTGAGTTCAATTCCCACTTCAGGCACAGGCAGCTCCTTGTGACTCTGAGCAAGTCACTTAACCCTCCATTGCCCCATGTAAGCCGCATTGAGCCTGCCATGAGTGGGAAAGCGCGGGGTACAAATGTAACAAAAAAAGAACTGGGAACATGGGCTGCACAAATGGAGGCCATTTTAGAAATATGTATTGGCCATTTTTATATATAAATTGGCATACACGTATAAATAGTAATTTTAGAAAAGGTGGCATGTATGACTTTAAAGGAGGCATGTTCTGGGTATGATGAGGGCAATGATATTCTATATTTTCCAATGGCAATATATGTATACCCGGAAAAATTTCCAACATTGGCATTTACTGCTGCTCTGAGTCATGTATAACTATCAGCTAGTGACTTGTTTGGACCTGGTCTTTTTTTGTTGTTTAAGTTTATTTACATTTAACTACAAATACAGTTCCAAAGTAGTCATAGATTAGTTTGAGGCTCGGAATAGCCAAACATCAAAGACTTCTGTTACTGTAGACAAACAATTACCACAAGGAAGCTGGATACAAGAGCATAGTCTAAATCACACATCAACAACCGAAATCATCTTAATGAAAAATGGACCTGGCCTTTGGAGAAGAGATTGAGGGGGAACTGTGTGTATCTGGCCAAGTTTAAATACCACCTTGAAATGTAAATAATTTGAGTTTTGGAGTGTTGCTCTTTAGTTCTGGTTAGAGGTACAGACTTGAAAAATCCACAACTTGGAGGTAAGTAGCAAAATGACCACGTATATGCAGTGCGTTTTTTCTAGCAAAAAAGGTGCTGGTACTCTAATGCCAGGTCACCCTTCAGGGGTGGGGTGATCACTGACGGACCCACCCTACAATAGCCAGACCCCTGCTACCAGTCACAGAATCTATGAGAAGGCAGAATTGGTGTGTAGGGCCTGAGCTCTTTCATTAAAACTTGGAGACCATGGATCAATTTTAGCAGACAATGAAAAAGGTGCTGGTACTCAGTACCCCCAAGTACCCCCTCAAAAAAACCCCTGCTTATACGTAAGAGGTCAATTTTTGAAATGACCTTTAGATGTTTGGTGCTGTGCTGAATGTCTGAGTGCTGCTTGAGTTTCACTGGAAGTACTAAGCATACACTGGAGAAAGCACTTAATTTTATACAAGCACATGTATAAAATTAAGTGCTTTCTCCAGTGTATGCCTAGTTTTATACATCTAGAAAAACTGGCATGAAAGGGGTGTTCCAGGGGCAAGGTTCACTTAGAGGTCCTTTTGCTAAGTTGTGGGATAAAGGGACCTGCAGTAGCAGTGGGAGCCATTTTTGCTGCACACCAGGGCCATTTTTACTACAGCAGGGAAAATGCCCCCACCGAAATTGCAATGGGGATCACTTACCGCCACCCATTGAGGTAGCGGTAAGGGCTCCTGCGGTAACCCTGTAGTAGTCGAGCAGTGCACAGCATTGCCCGATTACTGGCAGGTTAGCACTGTGCTCAGAAAAAAAGAAAATCTCTGGAGCACTGGAAATGGCTCACGCTCCAGTTGGAACTACCGCCGGTGGCCACTTTGGACCAGCAGTAGATAGGATTCCTGAGCAGTATTTGACATCATCAATAAAGTTTTGAACATTCTTCCATTTCGTGTTTGCTGTTTTGTTGTCTATGTTGGAGTTTGCAGATCGTTTGCCTTGTTGTTTCTTGGGACCCTCAGATATTCATAATGGCCATCGTGCATATTAAATACTGTTTTCCATTCATCTCCCTTTCGGATCTGAATCAGATTATATGCACCCCGAAGATCTAGCTTGGTAAATATGGTAGCTCCATGCAGACGATCAAATAGTTCTGAGATAAGCAGGAGCAGATACCTTTTTTTTTAATTATTACATTTGTACCCCACACTTTCCCACTCATGGCAGGCTCAATGCGGCTTACATATTATATACAGGTACTTATCTGTACCTGGGGCAATGGAGGGTTAAGTGACTTGCCCAGAATCACAAGGAACTGCCTGTGCCTGAAGTGGGAATTGAACTCAGTTCCTCAGGACCAAAGTCCACCACCCTAACCACTAGGCCACTCCTCCACTGTTGCTACTATTTGAGATTCTATATGGAATGTTGCTATTCCAACATTCCATGTAGCAGTCGGCCCATGCAGATCACCAATGTGGCCGCGCAGGCTTCTGTTTCTGTGAGTCTGACGTCCTGCACGTACGTGCAGGACGTCAGACTCACAGAAACAGAAGCCTGCGCAGCCTTCTACATGGAATGGAATGTTGCTAGTGGAATAGCAACATTCCATGTAGTATCTCCAATAGTAGCAACATTCCATGTAGAATCTCCAATAGTATCTATTTTATTTTTGTTACATTTGTACCCTGCGCTTTCCCACTCATGGCAGGCTCAATGCGGCTTACATGGGGCAATGGAGGGTTAAGTGACTTGCCCAGAGTCACAAGGAGCTGCCTGTGCCTGAAGTGGGCATCGAACTCAGTTCCTCAGTTCCCCAGGACCAAAGTCCACCACTCTAACCACGAGGCCACTCCTCCATTCAATCCTCTGTAATCTATGCATGGATGGAAGCCTCTGTCCTTCTTAGTAACGAAGAAAAATCCATCTCCCACTGGTGAAGTGGAGGGCTCAATGAAGCCTCTTCTAAGATTTTCTTTAATATAGTCACTCATGGCCTGTGATCCTGGATGTGACCTGACCATCAACCAGTCTATAAAAACTGTGTTTTCTGTTGTCCATCTGATGCTCAAATTGAGCCCAGGGTTGCAGTGGCAACCTGCATTAGTGTATAGGACGCAAATAGCAGTTGAGTGCTCTACCTAAGTAGAGAGAAGATCACAGCAATGGCACGCTCTCATCAAGTGGTGCTATTTCACAGCAAACGTCTTTCTTCCGGGAACTTTTTGCAAGCCTCTGGATCTCCCCCTAAGTACTACTTCCTGCTTAGTGAAAAGCTTGAAGTTGGAAAGATAAGAGGCAAACACTCTTCTCTGCTCCTTTTCCTCTTTATGCTGCATGACAATACAGACAACGTGTGCGGCAATGCAACCATATTCTGTGTAAGTAATAACTATGAAAACCATATGCAGCAAGTAGGAAAGAACTTTACAGAAAGAGAGTGAAGGGTGTTAGCACTAGAATATCATAGATCACAAAATAATTATAATTGGGAGCTCTAATATTTAATAAAGAGGTGTGAAATATTAAAACAAAACAAAACTCTTTGACCTGGGGCTTTCAGACCATCAGAATCTGAAATGAGGTCTGCAAGGGAAGGACTGCCAGATCTTTGATCTGTGCGGACGGCTTCTGTTTTTGATTCTCACTTTGCAGATATGACCTCTTCTGGTCATTCTCTTCTGCTATTTCAGCTTCTCAGCAGTTCTGTGTATGTTCTTTCCTATCTTGCCTGCCACTTCAGGTCTCCATTCAGCAAGTAAGGCCAAATATGAGCAGCTTTCTACAGTGGCGTACCAAGGGGGGGGGGGAGGGGGGCGGTCCGCCCCGGGTGCATGCCGCTGGGGGGGTGCCGCACGCCTGTTGGCCGGGTCCGCTCGTTCCCTCCCTGCTGCTCCCTCTGTGCGGAACAGGTTACTTCCTGTTCCGGGGCAGAGGGAGTAGCAGAGAACGAGTGGACTCAGAGCCAACAGGCGCGCGGCACCCCCCCCCCCCCCAGCAGGTAAAAATGTACCGGGGGGGAGTCGTGCTGCACCCGGGGGGGGGGGGTGTAATTTCACCAGGGGGGGGTCGCGCTGCACCCAGGGCAGGGCGCATCGGCGATCCGCCCCGGGTGGCAGCCAGCCTAGGAATGCCACTGGCTTTCTATATGTTGGGAGCAGAGGTGTAGCTAGATCTGGGGGGGGGGGCATGGGCCCAAAGTGAGGGGGGGCACATTTTGCCCTGCCTCTCCGCCGCTCTCGACCCCCGCCATAACCCCACATACCTGGGCTGGTAAGGGTCTCCAAGCCCCGCCAGCAGAAGGCTTTCTGCGGCGATATTCGCTGCCACATTGCCTGCCCTGCTTTCCTGCCCCTGCATGCATGCTTGCTTTTAGTGAATTTGAGCATGCGTGAAGCATGTGCATGCTCATTTTCACTAAAAACAAGCATGTGCGTGGGGGAGGGGAAAAGGAGGGCAGGCAGCATGACAGCAAATATCGCCGCAGGAAAACTTCTGTTGGTGGGGCTTGAGGACCCCCCCACCAGCCAAACCAGGAGACCTTGGGGTCCCTAAACCCAAATTGGGGGGGGGGGCCCAGGCCCCCAGTAGCTATGCCACTGGTTGAGAACAGAGAAAGAACTAAAGACAGACAAACAAGTCATGCAGGGCACAAAATTGTCCGAGAAGTGAAAAAATAAGGCACTGAAGAGTTAAATAACATTTATATTTTTAAAGAAAATTTGGAAGAGAGGAGGGAGCCTAGACATTTATTTTATGTATTTTTATTTTAAATATTTATAGGCTATTATTTCTAAAAATTCAATACAGAGAACAACTAACATTCATAGTCAAAACTGATACCACAATATCAGGTTCCTTAAAAACTAAACAAAGCCAGTCAAACAGACAAATAGGGGGTAATTCTACCAAAGACACTAACATTTATGGGGCAAATACATGCATAAATGATCAGAATACTAGCATATATATGTATATGTTTACATATATTTGTGTAAATGCCAAAAATCTGGATATGCGTCATTCTATAACTATGCTCACATATTTTGCAAGTGGGCATTTATATGGGTGGAGTGTGGGTGCAGCATTCAACTTATGTGTGTAATTTATAGAATACAAAAAGTTATGCTTGTGCCTTCAGAATTTAGGTGTGATCCTTTACAGCAGATATATGGCCTTTGTATTGCTCCATGGTGCGACCACACCTCGAATACTGTCTACTCATCTCAAAACAGATATAGCGAAATTAGAAAAGGCACAGAGAAGGGGGACAAAAATGATAAAGGGGATGGAACGACTTCCCTATGAAGAAAGGCTACACCGGCTCTTCAGCTTGGAGAAGAGATGGCTGAGGGGAAATATGATAGAGGTCTATAAAATACTGAGTGGAATGGAACAGGTAGACATGAATTGCTTGTTTACTCTTTCCAAAAATACTAAGGCTAAGGGGCACACAATGAAGCTACTAAGTAGTTAATTTAAACAAACGGGGGAAAATATTTCTTCTCTCAACGTGTAATTAAACTCTGGATTTCATTGCCAGTTAATGTGGTAAAAGCAGTAAGCTTATCAGTGTTTAAAAAAGGTTTTGGATAATTTCCTAAAAGAAAAGGCCATAGGCCATTATTAAGATGGATTTGGGAAAATGCACTGCTTATCTCTAGGATAAACAACATAAAATCTGTTTTACTCTTTTGGCATCTAACCAGGTACTTGTGACCTGGATTGGCTACTGTTAGAAACAGGATACTGGGCTTGTGGATTTTCAGTCTGTCCCAGTGTGCAACGCTTACGTTCTTATCTACTTAAGCACATGCACGTATATATATATCCAGTTATGCTATTATTATGTAAATGAAAACAGACATCTACTTTCTTTTATAGAATAGGCTGCAGTTAGGCAACCTGATAGTGTGCCTAGCTGTGCTGAGAGAATCAGCTCCAGGAAAGTGACTAGTGGCTTAATATTTTGAACTGTGTCTTAGTCTTGTGCTGCTGCTTAACTTTGTGTGTGAGACTTCAGAAGAGGGAAGGCAGTTATAGCAGTCGTACTGCATCCCTCATATATAATAGGTATGTACATTCATTTATCGTATGTGGTTCACAACACGTTATGTGCATAAAGAATGAACTCTAAGGAGTAAATTCTATAAATAGTGCTCATATTTAGGTATCGGAAAAAAATCGGCATTAAGCTGTATTCTATGAAGGGCTTTCTGGGCTGAGTGCGCTTTGTAGGCTAATGCTTAGAACGGATTCCCATGCCCAACTTTGGCCGTGAGGATTTACACCTGCTGAAACCTGGTGCAAATGCTGGCAATCAAATTGGGCACATAACCCCAGTATTCTATAACACTGCACCTAAAAAACTGGAATGCCTCTGATCCGCCCACGCCCCCTTTTGGGTTGCCCACAAGACACCTTGGGCATGCAGCATTCTACTGTAGAATAGTGCTTGGGCAGATGTGTGAATAAGTCCAAATTATTGCCCAGTAATGCCAATGATTGGGCATTAGCACCCAACTTACTAATTAGATTATTCACGCATCCGTTCTCCATGCCTAAATTTGGGTGCCCAACTGTGGGCAACCGATATAGAATCCGGGGGCAAGGGGGCAGTTCTATAAATTGGGTGTCTCCATTTAGGCAACCTGAAGAAGGGCAATACCAGCCTATTTTATAATGGCACTGGGGTACCCGGGTTCTTTTATAGAAGATTAGTGTAACCCGGTATTGGCATACCTAACATTTATGTGCCCACAATTACACCAAGGCAAAATTTGGGGCACCTAAATATAGCAGGGATATGCCCTTGCATTTACAAGTTCTGTAAGTTGTAGAATAGTGCTGAGACATCCTGCTGGCACTTTTGTGGGTAAATGTACATTTACGTGTGTAAGTACTAGTGTTCTAGACATTTATGTGTGCAAGGGGCGCTTAAAGCAAGCGCTTAAGGTTATTTACTTGAAAGTGGAAAAGTAGCCTAATGGTTAGTGCAGTGGGCTGAGAACCTGGGGAACTGGGTTCAATTCAGCTCCCTTTGACTCTGGGCAAGTCACTTAACCCTCCATTGCCCCAGCTACAAAACTTAGATTGTGAGCCCACTAGGACAGAAAAAGTACCTGCATATAATATATGTAAACCAGTCTGGTTGTACCCAAAGAAAGGCAATATATCAAATCCATGACCCTTTACCCCTCAATTTATTTAAGAAAATGTATATCCCACTCCATCTACCATTCATGTTGACTTTATATGCATTAAACTTCAAAATCAATGCTAATAATTTTTATGTTCAATAATTTGTGAAACACACTGAGAAAGTCTAAGAATCAGCTCGGAAATCGGGAAATAATCTGAAAATGAACCAAATTTTTTTTCTGTGCACATTCCTGTATAACAGTAAGGCACGGGATGCAAGTGAGCTTGCAGTGAGGATGGGGAAAGCACCAAGGCTTCAACCTGCAGTAAAGACCAGTTCAGTTTTTGAAATACTGTATTCTAGATGTGTGCTCCTGCTTGGCATTGTGTCTGTTTCAGGAGCAGAAGAGGCGCCAAAGCACATAGGATTAAGTTTGTGATGCATTCTACCATAATTGATCCATGGTAATAGACAGCTAGCACACCATTCATTACCCAGAATGCATATGTATTCTAGAAAAGGAGAGAGAGAGAGAGAGCTGAAAGATGTTTTCCATGTGTGTGTGTGTCTCTAATGGAGGAGAGAGAATTACAGAAAACAGGAAGGGTAATTTAAAAGCTATTTCTCAGATAAAACAGTGCTTGATCTGTGGAAATTAGCTAAGCTAGTATTCTGTAAAGGGCAGTCTGCGCAGAGCTTAGCGTGCTTTCTGCACCTAACTTTGGGTGCAAGGACTTAACACTTGTCAAAACATAAGAATAGCTATACCGGGCCAGACCAATGGTCCATCTAGTCCAGTATTCTGCTTCCAACAGTAGCCAATCAATACCTGGCAGAATCCCAAATAATAGAAAGATTTCATGCTATCAATCCTAGGGCAAGCAGTGGCTTCCCCCATGTTTATCTCAATATCAGACTATGGACTTTTCCTCTAGAAAATTGTCCAAACCTTTTTAAATCCAGATATGCTAACCGGTGTAACCACATCCTCCGGCAATGAATTCCAGAGCTTAATGATTTGTTGAGTGACAAAATATTTTCTCCCATTCATTTTAAAAGAATTACCATGTAACTGTATTGAGTATTCCCTAGTCTTTGTACTTTTTGAAAGAGTAAAAATCAATTCACTTTTACCCATTCTATGCCACTAAGGATTTTGTTGACCTCTATCGTATCTCCCCTCAGCTATCTCTTTTCCAACCTGAAGAGTCCTAACTTCTTTAGCCTTTTCTCATATGAGATGAGTTCATTTCCCTTTATCATTTTGGTTGGCCTTCTTTGAACCTTTTCTAATTTCACTATATCTTTTTTGAGATATGGTGACCAAAATTGCACACAGTACTCAAGGTGAGATCGCACCATGGAGCAATACAGAGGCATTATAATATTCTTCATCGTATTTTCCATTCCTTTCCTAATAATTCCTAGCATCCTCTTTGCTTTTATGGCCACACACTGGACAGAAGATTTCAGCGTATTTCCTACAATGACACCTCAGTCTTTTTCTTGGGTGCTAACTCCTAAGGTAGAGTCTAGCATCAAGTTTCTATGATTTGGATTATTTTTCCCAATGGGCATCACTGTGAATTTGTCCACATTAAATTTCATCTATCATTTGGATGCCCAGTCTTCCAATTTCCTATGGTCTTCCTGCAATTTTTTAACCATCTGTATGTAGTTTAACAACTTTTAATAGTTTTGTTTCATCTGCGAATTTAATCACCTCACTTATTTTTCTGATTTCCAGATCATTTAAAAATATGTTAAATTGCACTGGTCCCAGTTCAGATCATTGTGGCACTCCACTATTCACCCTACACCACCAAGAAAAATAGCCATTTAACCCTACCCTCTGTTTTCAATCCATTAACCAATTTCTAATCCACAACAGAACATTACCTCCTATCTTTTGGCTTTTTAATTTTTTCAGGACTCTCTCATGAGGGACTTTGTCAAAACCTTTCTGAAAATCTAGATATGCTGCATTAACTGGTTCACAAATCCAAGTATTGTATAACATTGTGCCTAATTTCTCAGAACTCCCCTGACCCACCCATGCTTCTTCTGTGGCCACATGGGAAGACCTCCAAGTTATGTGTATAGAGCTAGATTCTATATACGGCACCTGAAAAATCCATGTGGAATAAATTTTCTCCTAGGTGAATTCTATCAGAGGTGCCTAGATTAAGGGTGGTATATAGAATATGCTTAGTTGATATCCCATTGCTGGCATGCAGATTTAGGCACAGAGGGGCATATTCTATAACAGTGCACGTACATTTTGGAACACCCATGAAACACCCATTTCCCTGCCCATAATCACACCCCTTTTTGACTCCAAGCATTAGAATTTAGGTGCTCTGCAATACAGAATCTGCTTAGCAAATTATGCACTTAAATTTTAATTATTACCAATTAGTGCTCATTATTGCTTGTTAAGTGCTGTTATAAATGCTAACTGAATGAATGTTTGAATGTCCAGGTAAACAATGATTTTGAATGTCTCAGCCTTAATGTGATAATGTGATAAGAACCGTGGAGGGGCATAATCGAACGGGGTAGGCCATCTCCGGGGGCGGCCATCTTTGGTCAAATGTTGAGATCGCCGGATTTAGATATTGCCGGATTTAGAGATGGCCGGCTTCGGTTTTTAGCCATAACGGAAACCGGGCCCGGCCATCTCAAACCCGTCCAAATGCAAGCCCTTTGGTCGTGGGAAGAGTCAGCATTTGTAGTGCACAGGTCCCCCTCACATGCCAGGACACCAACCGGGCACCCTAGGGGGCACTGCAGTGGACTTCAATAATTGCTCCCAGGTGCATAGCTCCCTTACCTTGTGTGCTGAACCCCCCAAATCCCCCCCAAAACCCACTCCCCACAACTCTACACCACTACCATAGCCTTTAGGGATGAAGGGGGGGGGGCACCTACATGTGGGTGCAATGGGTTTTGGAGGGGTTTGGAGGGCTCAACATTTACCACCACAAGTGTAACAGGTAGGGGGGGAATGGGCCTGGGTCCACCTGCCTGAA
This sequence comes from Microcaecilia unicolor, assembly GCF_901765095.1. Classification (NCBI taxonomy): domain Eukaryota; kingdom Metazoa; phylum Chordata; class Amphibia; order Gymnophiona; family Siphonopidae; genus Microcaecilia; species Microcaecilia unicolor. Next base: position 275,510,494 of record NC_044037.1, on the reverse strand, counting down.
GTGCACTGCACCCACTAAATACTGCTCCAGGGACCTGCATACTGCTGTCAGGGAGCTGGTTATGACATTTGAGACTGGCATACAGGCTGGCAAAAAAACCTTTTTTTTTGGGTGGGAGGGGGTTGGTGACCACTGGGGGAGTAAGGGGAGATCATCCCCAATTCCCTCCGGTGGTCATCTGGTCAGTTGGGACACCTTTTTGAAGCTTGGTCCTGAATAAAAAGGGACCAAGTGAAGCCGGCGAAATGCTCGTCAGGGCCGGCTTTGTTTTTTCCATTATTGGGCGAAGCCGGCCATCTCGTAACCATGCCCCTGGCCCGCCTTCTGTACCCTGCCGAAATGCTCCCTTGAAGGTTGGCTGGCTCCGCGACGGAAAGCAGTTTAACCCGGCCAAAATTGGCTTTCGATTATACCGATTTGGCCGGGTTTAGGAGATGGCCGGCCATCTCCCGATTTGTGTCGGAAGATGGCCGGCGATCTCCTTCGAAAATAAGCAGAATTGTTACTTAATTTTCTTTGGTTTAAAATTTGGTTATATTCTACCACTGTGGTTGCCTAAGAGTTACAAGAGTGGTCAGTGATCCCTGGTTTGCATTGCACTTAGTGGCACAAGAACGCCTTTTGTCCGGAGTACTGCTGTCATGTTGGTTTCAAAATCACAAGAAACTGGGCTAATCAACACTCCCTCCACAGTATTATGTAAGGCAGCCCAAGAGTTTGAACTTTTGAGCAAGCAGCGTCCCAGATGAGCCAAAGAGGAGTGGCAGTGTTATGTTTCCAGCTTTCTTTCTGGCACTGACTGCTAGATTTAGCAAGGGGCAGCAGCTCAGCAAGACCACCCTAATGAAAGAGACTGGGGTATCACATTTAACTAAATAAGGGCTAGACAGCCACGTAAACCCAGATATTACTACTACTTATCATTTCTATAGAACTACTAGACATACATAGTGCTGTACACACCACATATAGGTACTTTCTCTGTCCCTCGTGGGTTCACAATTTAAGAATTTTATTTTTGTGTACCTGGGGTGATGGAGGGTTAATTGAGAATTGAACCCAGTTCCCCAGGATCTCAGCTCCTTGCACTAACTATTTGGCTAGTTCTTCACTGCAGCCCTGGCTTAGTATTGAACATTTGGGCATAATGCCAGCAGTGGCCAAAAAACCCGCTGACTGCTGCTGGATGAATATTTACCCCCCAAGTGTCCAACGTTTGAGGGAAGTAAAATTATTTAAATTCTTCTTTCTCCATAAGTGATTTTGCAAAAAGGATATTAGGACTTTGAATTATGAAGTATATAATTTTGAGAATTGGAGTGCTACACTATGAATTATAAGAGGGAAGCTACATAATAATACTTTCTTAAAAGCTTTTTGTGCCACTGCTTTTATTAAGATTTGATTTCAAAATGTAAAAAGCAGTGGATCATAAGATGTGAGAGATTTGACGATCATATAAAAAGTACAAGCATAACCGTAACCATAATGCATGCACAGTCTCTTTTCACATTAATACCCCCTTGCCTGATTTACTTCCAAAATGTAAAACATTAAAGAAGCGAATTCATTTGAATAAAGGATTTTTTGAGACTCTGCTAAGAAAGATGCTGCAATCTTTATGGCATGTAAGAAAGAAAGGTAGCCAAATCTTAAATTACAACTTGGGTATAGCAGCACAAAGCCTTCCTATAAGCCTATAACATTTCATCAGTGGTTCCCAAACCTGGTCCTGGAGGCACCCCAGCTAGTCAGGTTTTCAGGATGTCCACAATGAATATTCATGAGCGATATTTGCATGCAGTGGAGGCAGTGCATGCAAATCTCTCTCATGAATATTCATTGTGGATATTCTGAAAACCTGACTGGCTGGGGTGCCTCCAGGACGGGGTTTGGGAACTACTGCATTACATATTTTTTTTATTTTTTATTATTTCCAATCTTTATTAAATTAACAAAAATCACAGTATAACAATATCTTACTAGAAGTTAACTTTGCCCATAAAACCCCTTTCATAAAAAATGTACTTCCGATATCCCTTAGACTCAATGACGTCTTAATTATTCCTGAAACACTTCTTCTACTCAGTGCATATCAGTCTTAGTATCTCCTAAATAAGAAATACTTATCTTGTTGGTATAGTTAAATATGAAGTCTTCATTTGAGTCTCAAAAAAAGAGTTAAAGGTCTGTTAAAAAGATACGATGTTTCTTTGATCCAAAAAAGACAACTTGTCCAATTAACTCAAATATCCACTTGTCCAAGGGAACTATCTCCTTGTTCAACTTGTGCTAAATCTTTTTTTTATAAACATTTTTATTGATGACCATGTCAACATGGGTTACAGGCAATAGAACAATGTTGTCCGACAAAAGGTACACAAACATATCATAAAACCATTTTATAATCATTGCATTACATATTTTATCGATATTGCACCACTCATTAACTACTACTACTACTACTTATCATTCAACCTCAGTCATGGTACAGTATGCCATAATTCTTTTTTCCTCATAAGAAATACAAAGAATAGACCACAATGAAGCCACAGCCACACAGAGTTAACCACAATGAAGTCACAGCTAAGACAACAAATTTGAAATGCATAAGTAATTAAGATGTAATTTCATTATCATTCTTCCTAAACGTTTATTTTCCTTTATGAGTACTGCTTGGATAATTGCTAAAGAAGGTGATACATCTAATAAATGTATGCCTGCTCTTTAACAAGATGAAGATATTTTGGGGTGTAGTAATCTATGTGGGCTACAGTTAAAACATGTTATTTCACCACTAACTTGTACTGTTTTAGCACAGGTCCAATTTTATGCAATGAGACCTAGTTACTAATAACTAGGGTTAACAGTAAAATAGCATGTCTTAATGGTAGCTCATGTTTAACTTTCTCCCTTAATTAAAGAAAAAAGAAATGTCTCTAGAATTCAAAATCAATGCTGTATGCAGTAAAAGTGAGCCAAGTATAGGGAAATCAAGCCATTGTGATATCACTGATGAGGTTGGCTCTTAGGTATTGGTGGAATGATGCATTATAATATCATAATATCAGCTCTGGTTACCAGAGACTGAAAGTATTCTCAGTGGGGAGGGGGGGGGAGGGAAATATCAATGTGGGCTACCATTAAAATGCATTATGTTACCACTAGCTTATGTTATTTTAGCAGTTTCCGTTTTATTCAATGAGACCTAGTTACTAAGAACTGGGGTTACATAACATGTTTTAACGGCAACTCATGTTGATAACTCCCCCCCCCCCCCCCTTGATTACATAAAAAAATTGTATCTAGAAATTTAAATTCCTATATGTAATAAAATTGAGTTGAGTATAGGGTAATCAAGCCATTATGGGTAATCAGGCCATTATGACATCACTGATGAGGTTGGCTCTTAGACATTGGTGGAATGAGGCATTATGACATCACAATATCAGCTCTGGTTACCGGAGACCAAAACGTTTCACAATGAGGGGAAAAGTTATCAATGTGGGATACTGTTAAAATGGGTTATTTTACCACCAACTCTATTTTAGCATAGGTCCCATTTTATACAATGAGACCTAGGGGGTAATATTCAGCACACAGTTGTCAGAGGTTTATAAATGCTGATTGCTCTGGGAAGAACTGAGCTCAGATATTTAATGCCTTGGGCCATGTTTGGGCTCTGGCGTTGGCTATTTGGGTATGTGTAGTCACCCGGAATTAACTGCTTAGCTTGCTGGTTAAGATTAGGGCAGTTTTTTTTGCTACCCTAACTTTATCTGCTTCTTTAGGCAGATAATAGACTGAATATCACCGTTAACTGGTTATGTACTGACTCTGCCCAACCTCCACCCAATAGAAAACAATGGAAGTAAAACCCAGACCGGCTTAATCTGTCCTCCTTGTTCTGGAGCCATATGGTAACCCTGGCTCAGGCACTAACCGGACAGTGTAGGGCTGGTTAGTGCTGATCTTCGCTGGCACCATCCGGTTAACTGTTGCTGAGTATCAGTAGATAGCCCTGCACAGATGATTTAACTAGGTAAACATAAACATTAAGATGGCAATTTTATAAGTGGGCACCTCCTTTTAAGCGCCCTAATGCAGCACGGTAAGCATTAGTGGCAATCTGAGGGCCAGGATGCTGTAATCAGAGATGTAGCTAGGTGGGGTGCAAGAGAAGTGGCCTAAATATCTATGTCTTGTGATATATTCTAGCCACTGAATACAGCTATTCAGCAGGAGATAACCAGTTATCTCCTGTTGAATATCCGCATTTAGGTGCTAAAATGCTGTTTAACTGGCCAGGAGCCAGCATGACTCCAAGATCTGTTTCTTGGGAACTGTGTGGGATGTGTGATGAATGGGGAGTATGTTGAGTGAGAGTGTGTGAGTGTCATTTGTGTGGTGGCTTAAGAGGGATTTATAGTGTCTGAGAAAAATGTGTGATGGATGAGGAGCAGGGTGTGGTATGTGCATGATCTGTTGGATGAAGAAGAGCTGTGTACAATGTGTTTCGGTTGGGTTTGTGGGGTTTGAGATGTCTCAAAGTTGAGTGGTGAGAGTATATGTGTTGGATGAGGGGGGTGTCAGGTATGTGACAAGTGAAGAGGAGTTTTGATGTGGATATGTGTGTTGGGTATGTGGTGGGAGAGTAGAAGTGTGGGGGTATGTGGTGTTTGAGGGGGGATATGTGATGGGTGAGATGGTATGTGTAATATCTGAAGGGGATGAAAAATGTTTAGCAAGGTGTGTAGTGTGAGGATGTCTGTTGAGTGAGGGAGTGCCAGAGGTTTGTGGTGGGTGAGCAATAGTAGATTGAGTGTGTGGTATTTAAGGGTATGGTAGTGGTGGGTGAAAGCTGGTGTGGGATGTATTGTGGGGAGATGTGTTTGTATGGGGGTATGTGTTAAGAGAAGGAAGTGTGTTGTGGGCATAATGTTTAATGGGTGTGGGTGGTATGTGGGCTTTGTAGTGGGTAAGTGTGGTATCTTGGGTTTGGGGGGTGAGAATTGGACTAAAAGGTGTCAGTTGTGTTGTGGGTAAGGTGGGTGTCATAGCTTTGTGGTGGGTGAATAACTGTGCTTTGAGTGTATGATGTGTGAGGGGTGTGTGGTAGCTGAGAAGCAGTGTGTGGAGTGTGTGTTGGTTGACACGTGTATGGTATGTGAACAGTGGCCACAGATGTATCTGTGTTGAGTGAGCGAGGATGTGGGAAGGGGTGTAGAAAATGTGTTGAAATGTTGAAAGGGTTGTGTGGTTAAAATGATGTAGATGTCAAGGATGCAGTAGGTGAAGAGGGGAGTCTATTGGATGAGGATGTGTATAAATGTAAAAGAGAGAGAGAGAGAGAGTGCAGTGTTTTTTGGTTGAGGGAATTGTGGTAGGTGAGGATAGTGTGCCAACAGTAACAGCAGTAAAAAGTGAGTTGTGGTTGTGGAGTGATCTCAGTAGTGTGTGATGTTTGAGGATGGGCGAATGGAGTATGTGTTGGATGATGGCAGATGATGCAGTTGTGTGGTGGGTTAGCAGCAGTGTGTGGGGCATGTGCTTGAGAAGGGGATATGTTTGATGTGTGCGTGTTGGATGTATTATGGCTGAGGGCTGGGGTGTGTGGTAAGTGAAGGGATATGTGTAGGACTTGTGGTGTGTGAGGGGATGTGTGGGGTATGTGTTGAGCGATGGGATTTTGCATAAACAGTAGTATATGAATTCTGTGGTGTGTGTGATATGTGAGGGGGGGGGTGTATGGGGTATGTAACATTTGAAGAGTGATATATGGGGTTTTTTTGTGAGTCAGATTGTGTATGGAGAGTGAGGAGGGGGTGTCCCAGGAGAAGGAAATGTGTGGAGTTTCTGGAGGGTTGGGGGTGCAAGGTGTGCATTGAGTGAGAAGTGATATGTTGTGTGGATGAGGGTGTGTGTACATGTTCTGTGTGTAGTGGGAGAGGGGGGAGGTGTTTGAGGTTTCTGGTACGGTATGCATTGGGTGAGGAGTGGGGTTTGGTTTATGTGTTAGATGAGGGGGCCTAGTCTTTATGAATGGAAGTGGGTGAAGTCAACTTCAGTAGATTGCAAAAGAAGAAGCTGCAGTCCTTGGAAATAGGTGGTTTATAATGAGTTTTTACCAGTGGTGAGGGAGGGGGAGGAGAGGACTAGCATATTACTACTACTACTACTACTATAAATCATTCATATAGCGCTACCAGTCGTACGCAGCGCTTCACAATTCAGGAAACTATATCATAGTTTATTTGTTTATGTAGTCTGTTATAACTTCTTTTTAAGTTATTAGCCACATTGCACTTAAAATTGTACAGGAAAATATCATAATTAAATAAATACACAAACAAACTATCATATAGATTCCTATGCTAGTCCTCTCCCCCCCCCCCCCCCACTCTCTCACCAGTGGTAAAGACTCATAACAATACAGATATACAGCACTGTGCTTATTGGAGGAACAGGAACGTCATGAGAATAAGCACAGTAGGGTACCCAGACCCACATTTATAAGCATGTGCACCCTTCTTGTACAAAGGGACAGGCAGATGGATAAAGAGTTTCTACTGTTATATATATATATATTTTATTTTATTTATTTATTAGGATTTATTTACCACCCTTTTGAAGAAATTCACTCACTCACAAGATACTAACTTGTGTTTCCAATGTATATTGTACTCTGTACTGGTTCTGTAATATATGTAAAAGTTATTTAATATATATCATCTTTGGAAAGTACTACTACTTATCATTTCTATAGTAAAAACCAAGTTGCACTGTTTTTGAATGATATTGGTCTTGAATGAATGTGAGTTCAGAGTCCTTTCAGCATTCCTAATTTAATTACTTTTCATTGGATTTTATCTTCTGAAAAGACTTGCTTTGTTTTAGAAATGATCCCATGACTTTATGTGTGATATTTTCATGCCAGCAGTTTCTCTCATCCTTTCCTTTGGAGAGTTTTATGGTTTGGTGGAAATAAATACTATCCAAAATGGATCTGACTGAGACTCCTTTGTCTAAATCCCCATTACGATGCCATGGACATCACTATCAATTTGTTTATTTTGCTTTTGTCTACTTTTTTTCTTTTTTTTTTTTGTTAACAGGAGCAATAAGTCATTGTACAGTGCCTGCCAGTTGGCAATTTAGAAAGGTCTGAAGTGGTGGAAATTTTGCTTCCATCACATTTCCATGCCGTGGTGGGATTACACACCAGTTATGGTGTCTGCAGTTGTTAATCTAGTGTACTTTGACCTGGTCCTAAAGAAAAAAAAACCAGCATGGCAAAAACTAGACGCCATTGTTGAAAATGCAGGATTGGGCTGAATTCATCTGATGCTACACATCTACAGCAGAAATGTTCCTGACAAAGATCAGCACTGAATGTATTGAGATGATATTTTATTTATTTATTTATTTGTTACATTTTTATCCCACATTTTCCCACCTATTTGCAGGCTCAATGTGGCTTACATAATGCCAATAATGTTAGATTTTTATTGTGACTTTCATGCCTACTTACTAGAAACTAGGCTCTCGACAACTGCTCAATTTCACAGATACCTCAAATGGCCACGAGATAGAACTCCGTGCCATCATCATTCAACATGACTCCACAGAAGCTAATGAAAGACTCTACAAATACACTGCAATATTAGGAAAGTGTGTGGTGTTAAAAGGAGAAAGACTTAGACCACTGTGTTGTTAAAAGTCAGGAGAAAGACATAGCCTATATTGTAAGAGGGCACATGAAGCTGTAAAAACCAGCAGTCTAATGTGAAGATGATCCAGGAATCAGTGAGTTAAAATGCAGGTGACGGAGAAGATAGTCATTAGCATCATCTGTAGGGACCAAAACGCTCAGATTTTAACTGATTTAGGGGCTCATTTCCAAAACTGAAAAACATGCAAAAAGCGGCACAAGGCGGCAGCAGATGGACATTTCTCTTTTGCGAAAACATCCAAATTGCAATTTTTGAAACACATTTTAAAGACATTTTTCTATGTAGCTCATCTGCAGTGCATCAAAATCACAAGAGGTCATGCTGAGGGGGGGGGGGGGGGGGGGGGGGGGGTAGGATCGGGATTTGGATGTTCTCACAACTTGGATGTTTTTCTGCCATGATGGAACAAAAAACAAAAACATCCAGGCCTAAAAGTTAGACGTTTTGGTCTGGACCTGTTTCAATCACGACTAAGCCTTAAAAAGGCACCCTAAATGACCAGATGACCACTAGAGAAATTAAGGCATGACCCCCCCCTCTTACTCCCCCAATAGTCACTGACCCCCTCCCACCCCCCAAAGATGTGAAAGAAAGAGTACATACCAGCCTCTATGACACAGGGGCGTAGCCAGACAACAGATTTTGGGTGGGCATAGGCAAGAAATGGGTGGGCACCAAGTGTTCTTCCCAACTTCCACCAGAAAAATATCTGAGCTGGTGGGAAAACACTTCTTTCCAACTTGGTAGTCTGCAGTAGGCATGCGCTGAAAACTGAGCATGCACAAGAGCCAGTATTGTGGAGAGCACCCGTTTTAATTACTATCAGGGGGATGTCTTCAGCTGGCGGAGCTTGGGATCCTCACCAGCTACTGCTAAACGTGTGCTACAATTGGGTGGGCCTGGGCCCTGGCCCACCTGTGTCTACGCCTCTGCTATGACAACATCAGATGTTCTTGCCAGTCCTATTAGAGTAGAAAGCAGGTCCCTGGAGTAGCCTAGTGGTTAGTGCAGTGCACTGTAGAGAAAGGGGCTGAGGCCCATATCCCACTCTAACTGTTACACTTGTGGTGGAAAGTGTGAGGCCTCCAAAGCTGAATAAATTTTGTTTTATTTCACCATGTGGGTCTGTTTTTTTTTCCCCTGCAGAATGTCTATCTGGCCATTTTAGAAAAACTGCTGCCAGACAGACGTCCTTGTCCTTGTTTTTTTGGCATTCATAATTTGGATGTTTCAATTTGTAAAATAGCTGTTCATTTTGAATATACTCATGTATTTTCAAACAGGAAACCCCAACATACTTCCTGTTCAAAAATGGCTTTGAAGTGGACAGGTTCTTTTTTTGGTGTTATGAGCAGGCCGTCCCAATTTTGACTTAGATGTCCTTTTGAAAATGCCCTCTATGTTACCCACGTTACCACTGAGATAAATAGGTGCTTTCTCCAGGTCTCCCTAAATAATGATTTATGGACTTTTTCTTCAGGAATTTGTTCAAACCTTTTTTAAAATCCAGCTAAATTAACTGCTTTTACCATTTGCTCTGGCAATGAGATCCAGATCTAAACTATACACTAAGGGCCAAATTCTATAAATAGCACCTTAAAAATTGGAGCTGAAAAATCACATGATTAGCGTGATTCTATAAACTATACTTAGTTAGGTGTAGCTTATATAATATGCCTATGTGCCGCTCTTGTGACTAAATTTTAGGTGCACCCATTTAGGCCACCTAAAGACAGGCCTAAATATCTGTTCCTAAGTTCGGTGCAGACCAGGTGTATTCCATAATAGTGTGCATAGTGTTTTGAAATGCCCATAACTAGCCAATTCTACACCCATGGCCACACCCACTTTTCGACTGTGTGCATTAGAATTATTGCACACCACATTGTAGAATATGCCTAGAAAGTTGTGCGCATGCATTCTAATTAAATCCAATTAGTGCCGCTAATTGGTTGTTAAGTATCAATTGTCAATGCTGATTGGCTTGTTAATCAAGTTGTGCACGCAGTTTGGTCATGCGGTCAAATTAGTACACAAACTTAAGGCGCCATTTATAGAATTTGGGGTAAGTGTAAAAATATTTTGGTTTTCTGTTTTAAGTATGCCACTATTGGGCTAATTTTCAAAAGAGAAGGATGTCCATCTTTCGACATAAATCGGAAAATGGACGTCCTTCTCCCAGGGACGTCCAAATCGGTATAATCGAAAGCCGATTTAGGATGTCTCCAACAGTTTTTTCCCTTCCCTCCCCTCTTCTCATGTATGACAGCTCAGTCCTTTCCTTTTCCTCCTTCCCTCACAGTAAGACAGAGCTCTTTCTTCTCTAGTTCAGCAACATACTCTCTCTCTCTCTCACTCTCTCCCCCCCCCCCCCCCCCCCCAAGGTCCTTTACGTGTGACTAAAATGTTAACATCAATTTATTGCAATTTGGCTTATAAGTCAATTAATTTGAGCATGGATCTTTGATCCACATGCAAATTTCAATGCCTAAATCCTAGCACCATATATAGAATCCGGAGGACAGGGTGTAAGTGCAACAAGATATTCACATGGGTGGAGCATGAGCGGTGCTATCACTTACACGCACAACTTACATAGTAAGTTATATGCGTCCTTGCCACATGTAGGCACCTGTAGTTGCTCTATGTCTATGGCTGGAATAACTGAGGGCACCTACATTTTAGTCACGCTGATGCCAGGTTATGCAAGTATTCCATAATGAAATCTGGTTGCTCAGGTGTTGTTATATAAGCTCTCATTGTGTGGCACTGGTGCATTTAAAATGAGGTGTCCACTTATAGCCTTGCCCTCAATGTGTCTGCTAATAAGTTGAAGGCCCAGTGTTTGCTTTTCGTATTTCTGTTGACTTTCGTATGCTGTTACCCTCTTCTTTGTGACTCTGCTAATAAGTTGAAACATAGCTCCGTTTTACCAGCTAATAGGGGTAGAGTAGCCTAGCGGTTGGTCCAATGGGCTGAGAACTAGGGAAGCCAGGATTTAAATCCCACTGATATTCCTGATGATCCGGGCTAAGTCCCTTAACCTTCCATTGTCTCAGGTGCAACGTTGGGTTGCAAGCCCTCCAGGGAGAGAAAAAATGCCTACTGTACCTGAGCGTAACTTGCCTCCTATTGAGAATGGCATGCGCTACATCCAAATACCCTTCCCTTTGCTTAATTAACACTCTGTGTGTTATGGGCTACTTAGAAAAGGTTTTCACTTGTTGTTCCTTGTGGATTTTGTGTTGCTTAAGCTTATTTTTCTGTGTATTATAAAACACTATTCTCAATATAAAGATTTATTTGAATAATTATTGGGGCAGGTGTAAGAAGGCTAGGCCTAAATCTACCTTTGGTGACTAGGGAAGGTTCTGTTGGGAATGCTAGTACTCATATTACTTCTCTTCTAATATAATTTGGCATACTCGTTTTTAAGACAGTTCTGAACAGAATTCCATGATGAAAAACATGTCTTACAGAAACTTAAGTGGGGAAAGGTGATACATATATGCAATTTCAAATATGTCCTAATAAATATTTGTGTTTTCTGAATGTAAGGATAGCAGGGCCATAGCCAGACTTCGGCGGGAGGGGGGTCCAGAGCCTGAGGTGAGGGGACACATTTTAGCCCACCCGGCGCCGCCAACCCCCCCACCATTTTGACCCTCCCCCCCGCCGCCACCACCACCTTTGACCCCCCTGGTGCCAACCCATTCGACTCCCCCTTCCTGCCGCTGCCAACCGTCGCCGTCGGTGGGAGGGGGGGGGGGGGGGGTTGAAGGGGTTGGTGGCGGTGGGGGGCAGGGCCAAATCTATGCCCCTGAAGGATAGAGAAAAGAGGACGGGGTGCTGATAGTTCATCATGAATCTTTGGGTTTAGAAACTGAGGGGCCCTTTTATTAAAGCATGTAGGCGCTTATGCATGTCTAACGTGCGTCAATTTGAAACTACCACCCAGCTACCGTAAGCCCCAGGCGGTAATTCCATTTTTTACATGCATTCGATACGTGTGACAGAAAATATTTTTTATTTTCTACTGAGTGGCGCTAACCGGGTGGTAACTGGCAGTGTATGCACGCTGATGATTACCGCCCGGTTAACACATGAGACCTTACCGCTAAGTCAATGGTAAGGTCTCATGCCCAAAATGGATGTGTGCCAATATTTTGCCGCACATCCATTTTTGGCCTCAAAAAGGCCTTTTTTGCAGGTGTGCTGAAAAAATGGACCTGCACGCATCCAATGCACACACCTACAACAGCGCGGGCCATTTTTCAGCGCACCTTAGTAAAAGGACCCCTGAATTGACTAAGCAGTTAACAGGGGTCAAATGGGAGGAGAAAGAGGAAGCATTAAGAATTGGGTTCATTTATTGTTTACCTCCTGTGGAAGGAATTTGGCTCATGTATTGACTACCTTCTATGGGGGCAGTGGTTGAGACGGAGCTTTTGGACCTGATCACAGGGCTGGCAACAGCATATAAGTTCATGATTTTAGGAGACTTTTTCATAGATGGTGTAGTAGAAGGTGCTGCATATTCTTTCTTACAGGGCATGGATGGCTTAGGTTTTCATAAAATTGTTAAGGACCCAACACATATGGAAGATCATATATTAGACCCATTTTGTTGAGCTGATGAGGCTGTAAAGTAAAGACTCACCCATTGTTATGGTCAGGGTCGGACTTTTTTTTTTTGTTTCTCTCTGCATTATTCTAGATCAAACGACACCATTTGAGTGTAGCAGGGTAATTCATTTTATGAGCATAAAAAATTGTAACCACTGAGAAAGTAGCAGGGAAGCTTATGTTACCTGATCTTATGGCTACGAGTAATAATTTAGATCAAACAGCCACATTTTGGAACAATGAATTTAGAAGGGTCATGGATGTATTAGCCCCTGAAAAAATGTATGTGACTAGAGATTAGAAGAGTTTGCCATGGTATGTTGATGGCTTATGATTTTTAAATCATCTGTCTTAACAATGAGAAGAAATGGAGGAAGAATCTCTCCCTAGACAATAAAGATCATTGTAAATTACATGCTAGGATATATAAATCTGAACTTCAAGCAGCCAAAAAAGAAATATTTTTCTGAGCAACTTATGCAAACTTAGAATTATCCTAAGAAGCTGTTTTGGCTGGTAAGGATTTATCCTCTCCCCAGACATGACTTCGTCTGAACTGCACGAATGACTTAGTTGAAAAATATGCTATCTTCATTGATAACAAAATAGCTTTAATTTATATAAATTTTATATGTATTGACTGTAGGATCTGGTGATATATTGTCAGATCCAATGGTCTCTGTGGGTGATTCTTCTTTGATCAGATATTAGGCTAATGACCTTTAAGAAGATAAAGGATTTTTTTTTTTGGAAGAATGAAAAAAGCAACATGTGGATTAGATCTTGTCCCATCTTGGGGCTCTTTTACTAAAGCTTAGCATATGCTAACGGAATTAGTATGTGCTAAATGTTGAGAAACCCATTTTATATCTGTGGGCATCTTAGTATTTAACATGGATTAATTCCATTAGGGCGTGCTAAGCTTTAGTAAAAGGGTCCCTTATACCTTTATAGATGTTAACGTAAAATGTCTTCAATGGCTAACTCTTAAACAGTAGTTAATTTTGTTGGAATGTAATTGTATTTTACATGCATTGCCTGTCACCTATTATTTCTCTGTGATTACTCTGTGACCTCTGATGTGAATTACTTAGAGAGGTCACACAGCTATGCAACTTCCTGTGGGGGTTTAGATGCAGCAGATGCAGCACATGGAGCACATGGAGCTCATGATCTCTCCTAACCTGAGAGGATCTATGGTGGTGTGAGCATCCATTACCATCTAAGCACATGGAAGGAGCTGATAATACAAATGTATAGTAATATGTATATATAAGCCTGTCTGATTATAATCTAACTACAAACTGTGAGTAAACAGATGTTTTGTTACTTCAACTTTAAAGTGACTCAGCAGTGAATTATTCAGGGGTGAATGAGAGAGAGATGAAGAAAGAAATTAACATTTCTAAAGCTAAAGCTGTGTGTACTAAAATCTGCTAATTATTTACTACAAATAATCCAACAAAAGGGTTATGGGCCCAGGCCCAAGAATTGAAAAAGAAGAGAAATATTACCAGGCAGAAAAAAAGGCCACATTTTTCTCTTAAGTTTTAAAGGAAAGATTCAGTCTGTCTCTCTCTCCCCCCACACAGCAGACAGAAGGCTAAGAAAATGGCTGAGGGAAGAAATTCACCATTGTTCTATTCTCTCAAGGTGCCTAAATTAACTGAGTTTAATTATCAGCAGTGGGAACTAAGATTCATATGTCTCCTTCGAGCAAAAAGATTAAATATATGCTTAGACCAAGACAGAACAGCTGAAAATATGGCTGAATGGGACAATGCAAACTATTATGTGAAGTGCATGCTTTTGGAAGCTCTCTCAGAGAAACAAGCCATATTAGTGGAGGGAAAAGATACACCAAAGGACATTTTATATAAACTGAGAACTATGTATGCAACTACATATGCAAAGCAGCAACCAATTTGGTTGGCAGAGTTGAATGAAACCAAATTAAGGGATAAAAGTAAATGTAATGATCACATTATGCATCTTATGTCTTCATTTCAAAAGTTAGAACTTTCTGGAATTCCCATGTGTGATGCATTGAAAAGAGCATTTCTTTTTACCTCACTATCAAAGAAGTTTGATGTTTTTAGGTCTGTAAATGAGGCCATTGAAGGGCAATCTTTTGAACAGGCAACATCAAAACTAAGGCAGGAATGCATAATAAATGATTCTGAGGAGATCTGTTCTCAAAGTCAGTCAGAGAGAAATGAAACAAATTTCTTGGCAAAGAACAGAGGAAGGCGGAGCTATGGGAAAACTCCACCCAAGGGCAAGCTGATTTGCTACTCATGTGGAAAGGAGGGACATGTATCTAAATGGTGTAAGGAAACACAAAACACTCCCTCTAGCTCACCTAAGCCAATGGAACTAAAGAATTTTCAAACCAGGAAATGTATGAAGGACAAAGATAAACACAAGGGCTTTCTAATGGCAGAAAAATCTTTGACTATGGTAAATAATAATTCAAATGAAAGTACTTGGATTTTGGATTCAGGGAGCACATGCCATTTAACCAATTGTAAGGATTTCTTTCAGGAAATGTGTCCAGAGGAAGGTATTCTTAAAACTGCAAACGCAGGGACTGCTAAGATCCAAGCAAAAGGTATTGGATTCTTAAAATGCAAAGTGTCTAATGAAGTTAAAGAAATTCCTGTAAGTGATGTCTTGTATATTCCCCAAGCAGTTTGTAATATGCTTAGTGTATCTACATTAGATAAGAAGGGATTTGTGATTCATTTTGAAAACAGTAAGTGCACAATCTCTAAAAATGATGAAGTGTATGCTGAAGCTTTTATGAATAATGATGTTTATAAACTGAGCATTTCAGGTGAAGCCTCACATATGGCGCAAGTAAGGAAGAATGATGGTAAATGTAGTCTGGAAATCTGGCACCGCCGCCTGGGACATCGTGATTCTAAGGTGATCCAGGATCTTTACAGTAAGCAACTGGCCACCGGCATTCAGATAAGTGCAGATGCTGGTAAAATGGAGAAATGCATAGACTGTGTTACTCAAAAAGGTGTGAGACCCTCATTTCCTGCATACACAGGAAATAGGAGTAATAAAGTGCTGGACTTAATACACAGTGACTTATGTGGACCGTTTAATATCCCATCATTGGGAAATAACAGATTTGTGCTAATATTCTTGGATGATTTCTCTAGATATTGTGTGGCCTATTTGCTGAAAGAAAAAAGTCAAGTCACAGACATGCTGAAGAAATACGTAGCCATGGTGAGCAATAAATTTGAAAGAAAACCAAAGGTTCTTCAGACCGACAATGGTGGTGAGTTCACTTCACAAAGCATGCGCACATTTCTAGAACAAGAAGGCATTCAACATATCACAACAGTAGCTTATACACCAGAGCAAAATTCTGTTGCAGAGAGAAAATTTAGGTCACTTGTGGAAATGACCAGATGTATGCTGTCAGATAGCAATCTCCCTAAAAGACTATGGGGGGAAGCCATTCTCACAGCAGTGTACCTACAAAACAGAATGCCAACTAAAGGCGCTGAGCGCACACCACATGAGACATGGCATGGTAGGAAGCCAAACCTGTCACACATAAGAACATTTGGAAGTACAGCATATGCTCATGTACCAAAGCAAAGAAGGCATAAGCTGGATTCCACAACAGAAAGGGGCATTTTAGTTGGCTATACTCCAGGACACAAAGGATATAGAATTTTGAATCTGAAAACTGGCATTGTTGGCATAAGACATGTTACATATTTTGATGAAAACAAAAGGGTTGATAAAGGCTGGATTATCCCAGATGAGCCTTATCATCCAGAATATGAAACTAGAACCATAATAGACATGCCAGTGTATATAAATGCCATACCAAGGCAGATGTCTGAAAGCAACTCATCTGTATCTAACGAGGAACAGGCAGAGGAAGCAGACACAGAAAGGATCATTGAAGAAGACAGTACAGTTGGAGAAGGGGAATCAATTGGAGAAGGACTCTCAGATTTAGAGGATGCAGAAAGGTCGGACCAACCTGTTGTCAGACGCTCATCCAGGGAAAACAAAGGTGTTCCACCCCCAAGACTGTCTTACCTAACAAAGTCAGCAGAAGCTCAAGAGCCCTTAACATGGGATGAGATTGAGAAAATGCCAGCAGAAGAAGCTGCTGAATGGCATAAAGCAGCACAAGAAGAAATTGATGCATTGGATAAAATAATACTTGGATTCTTACAAAATTACCTCCTGGCAAGAAAGCTATAGGATGCAAATGGGTATTCAAGTTAAAAAGGAATGCACAAGGAAAAGTGGAAAGGTATAAAGCCAGATTAGTCGCAAAGGGATATCTTCAAAAATATGGAGAAGATTTTGATGAAGTGTTTGCACCTGTAGTGAAACACACGACAATAAGAACACTTCTGAGCATTGCAGTCTCAAAAGGCATGCAAGTCAACACATTGATGTGAAAACAGCATTTCTTCACGGAGATATAACTGAAGACTTGTACATGGAACAACCAACAGGTTTCATAAATACAAAACAAAGACAGCTAGTGTGTAAATTAAACAAAGGTCTTTATGGATTAAAGCAAAGTGCGAAATGTTGGAATGATAAATTGCATGAAATATTGACAAATTTAGGATTTAAGCAAGGTGAAGCAGATAAATGCTTGTACACTAGGTGCACAAATGGACAATATGCATACATTTTAGCTTTTGTTGATGATCTGCTCATTGCAAGCGAAAGTGAGCAAGAGTACAAGGACATTGTAAAGTGTTTAAACCTCAATGTTGAGATAAAAGAACTTGGTAATGTGTCATACTATCTTGGTATAGAAATTGAGAAACAAATGATGGTTCTTATCTTCTAAGCCAGAAGCAGAAAATAAATGAGCTTATTGAAAGTTTAGGTATGCAAGATGCCCAAGTTGTAAGCACTCCCATGATCACTGATTTTCTGAAGGATGAAACAGTAAGAGAACCTTTACCAGATAACATCCAATATAGATCAGCCATAGGTAAGCTTTTATATCTAGCTACCACATACAGGGCTGATATAGCAAATGCAGTAGGAATTTTGAGCAGAAGGGTCAGCTCACCTACCAAATCAGATTGGACTGCAGTTAAAAGGATGGTAAGGTATTTAAAGGGTACCATTGATTGTAAATTAAAGATTTCAGCCAATAGTAATCCAAAACTAATATGTTACTGTGATTCAGATTGGGCAGGGGATCATTCTAATTATAAATCCACAAGTGGATATGTGTTTATGTATGGAAATGTACAAATTTCATGGGCCAGTCATAAACAAAGTATTGTGAGTTTGTCTTCTACAGAAGCTGAATATGTGGCCGTATCGGAAGCGTGCAGAGAACTGATGTGGATTGAAAAACTTTTACTGGATTTTGGAATAGCTGAAAAGAGACCAATCCAGATAATGGAAGATAATCAGAGCTGCATCCGACTGTCACAGAATGACAAGGTTCAGTCACGCACCAAGCACATCGCAACGAAATACCACAACGTGCGAGAGTTGGCGAAAGAAGGGGTCATCAGTCTACACTATTGTCACACCAGTGAGATGACAGCTGACATCATGACCAAACCGTTACCCAGAGAACATTTTGTGAATCTGCGTATAAAGCTTGGACTTTGTATGAATAAATAATTGCATGACAGTTATGCATGAGAAGGGGTTTGTTGGAATGTAATTGTATTTTACATGCATTGCCTGTCACCTATTATTTCTCTGTGATTACTCTGTGACCTCTGATGTGAATTACTTAGAGAGGTCACACAGCTATGCAACTTCCTGTGGGGGTTTAGATGCAGCAGATGCAGCACATGGAGCACATGGAGCTCATGATCTCTCCTAACCTGAGAGGATCTATGGTGGTGTGAGCATCCATTACCATCTAAGCACATGGAAGGAGCTGATAATACAAATGTATAGTAATATGTATATATAAGCCTGTCTGATTATAATCTAACTACAAACTGTGAGTAAACAGATGTTTTGTTACTTCAACTTTAAAGTGACTCAGCAGTGAATTATTCAGGGGTGAATGAGAGAGAGATGAAGAAAGAAATTAACATTTCTAAAGCTAAAGCTGTGTGTACTAAAATCTGCTAATTATTTACTACAAATAATCCAACAAATTTAAGTATAGGACAAGACTGGCCTGAATTTAGGCATAGGTGACTATCTAGGGCACCACATTTTGAGACACTCGGGGATATAGTCTATAAATAGCACCTAAAAATCAGTGCTGAGTATTTAATGTTCTTGGGACCCTGTTTACTAAACTGTGCTGGTGATTTTAGTGCATACTAATAATTAGTGTGCACTGTGTATTCGTGCATCTACATGGTTATCACAAGTTAGAAATGCTAATGTGCCTCTAGCATGGCTTAGTAAACGGGACCCTCAGCATCATTCTATAAAGAATATGTATCTTTTATAGAATCACTCTTAGGCATAAACCATGGCTCGCCGTAGGAACCTGCAATTAGGCCTGCTATGAGCAGGCTTAAATGTAGGCGCCTAGAGTGAGATGCAGTTTGGACATATTCTATATCAATGTGCATAACATTTGAGAACATTTATTTAACACATTTATACCCCACATTTTCCCACTAATAGTAGGCTCAATGTGGCTTACACAGGACTATAGGGAAAACTACAATGCATTAAAATACAATTATACAATGTAATAGTAAAATACTAAACGATTACGTATCGTATAGACGTATACGTATACATCCCCATAAACACCCATTTCCACACCCCCAGATATGTACGCATATTAGGTTTTATGTGCATAAATCCTAATTATTGCCAATTAGTGTTGATAATTGGTTGTTATCATCATATAGAGAATTTGTCCCTAAATACACAGACCAAAGGGGAGTTTGTTCCAGCTAGAGCCATATGCATTTGCTGCTTGAAAGGGGCACTACTGTGGCACTGTGACCTTCCTCTGATCCTCTTCTGGCTGTCTAGTCTTTTTGGGAGCTGTGAAACCCCTCTCTCTATGGACTCTGAGATACTCTGTCTGATCTTGCTTATGGGTGCCACTATCTTAAATCTGGCCTTGGGACAAACAACATTGAAGAAGGCACTGGTGAAATTGCAAAAAAACAAAAAAACGGGACAGTGTCAAAGAGCTAACTTATTTATTTTATTTTTTTATTTATATTTTGAAATTTGTTATGCGCCTTTATGAAAAGATTCAAATTCACCCAAAATTCCCATGTTGAGAAAAGGTAGTAGAGAGAGGAATACCAACTTCCAAAAAATCAGAGCCCATAGACTTACTACTATGTAAACCACAAACTCCAATGTAAGTCTTCTCAAAGTCTTCCACCTGACCAATAGTTATTGATACACAATGTATAAACTCACCAGGCCCTGTTTACAAAGGTGTACCTATGTTTTTAGCATGTGCTAACTGTGTAGATGCCCATAATATTCCTATAGGCGTCTATATGGTTAGTGCATGCTAATTTTTAGCAAATGCTAGCATGCCTTTGTAAACAGGGCCCTTAATGAGGTGGAAGAAAAGACTTCAGAGACTTAGCTGCTAGATTAAACCCCTTGCTTAGCTGAGAATCACAATCACTAGTCATAAAAACCTCCCCCTTTTTAATGTAATAGGTTTTTTTTTTTTGGAATTTTAGTAATTTCCAAAATTCTTATCTCTTCGCTCTTTATGTATTACTTCATGCTAAGAGTAGCAGCATAAAGTACAAAGACAGTTACCTAATTGAAATGATTGGAATGGCTTCTGTTCGACGGAGCCTCTCCATTTTACTTAAGCTTCCTCAGGAGCTGCCACTCAACAATCTTTGGCTGCTAAATACGCTACTCTGTTAAAACAAGAAAACAGAAAGAGTAAGAAATAATATAGAACTTATCCATGAAAGTCTTATAAAATCGGGTCCCCATTGGCGTCTATAAAAGCCCAGCTTACCACTTTTGGCATTATAGCTCGACAGTTGCAACCATCTGCTTTCAAAAGAGTGTTATCCTTGTTCCAAAATGGTGAGAGTTTTTAAGTGAAACATCATTGATTCTTAACCAATCGTAGCTGTGGATGCAAATTTTAGCACTCTTATTTGTCCATATCAATGAACTGGTGTCAATCAACTTTCAAAATACTCAACAAAATTTAGAGGAAGATCTTCCAATCAATACAAGCAATACAATCTTATAATTTTAATGGCATTTTCCTGATTGATTGAAATTTTGTTTTTTGAGATTTTTTTTTCAATACAAAGAAGGAATATATGGCCATTCATTCACTGTTTTTCCATTTCCAGTCATTAAAATTTGTACAGTGAAGTATCTCACATATGCATCTTATATGGCTTACCACAAGTAAATATAAATCAATATACATCTCTAGACAGAACTATTTGTGGAGCAACAGAAGGAGGACATGCTAAACATGGAAGGGGTCAAGCCAATGTGACAGTTCCACACATCTTTTCATTTCATTTAATGGAATGTATTTACCATCAAATCTCACAGTAGGTGCTATATGGCTCACAACTGCACATACACAATCATAACACATTAAAAACAAAAATAAACATCTAAATAAATTCAAACTGATAACCCCTTATTCCACACATATACACATAAAACCCACTATACACCACAATTGAAATTAGGCTCCATTCTAACCCTCACACATTATTCAACTCATCTCTCTACTGAAAGCTCTGACAAACAAAACAAATCTTTCAATTAAAAAAAATTCCAAAGGAATGGTTCTGCAATGGAAAAAGCACAGGCAAATACAATATTCAACCGAAGTTTGATAACCATTGGAATGGACAATCATCATCAATGAGAAGCAAAACTGCACTGAAATCTAATGTAACTTCAAACAGTTATGCAAATAGGCCCCTCATGCAGCAATAACTTAAAAATGAAGATATCTAACTTGAACTCCAATATGCTTTACCACTGTTGACCAATGTAACCATGCCCAGTGCTGCAATACAGTTCATCCTAATGCCTTTAACTTAGCCATTATAAAAAATCAGAAGAAAAAGTCCCAAAGATCTTCTGTGAACAAAAAACAAAACAAATAAAAAAAACCCAAAACAAAATTTCAACCAATCAGGTAAACACCAATAAGTTATATAATAGCATCATTCAACTGTGGGTATGAAATGTGCCCTTATATGGAAGGCTGACCTCTAGTGGTAGTATTGTGAGACTACATTATAGGTCATTGGGGCCATTTTGTACCAGAGCCAGATAGGATGGGCGCAGAGGGGGAATGCTCATACCTCATCCCTCTAGACCACCAGGGATTACCCCCAGGTAAATGCAAGAGGTGTTTAGGGGTAGAAGTTGGGTATAGGGAGGGGCTTCATCAACATTTTTATTTCAGGTGGGAAGGGATTCTGAGTGGGGGAGGGGATTCTGAGTCGGGGAATCAGATCAGATGAGGGAATCAGATCAAGGGTGAGATGGTAGAGGAGGTTATGACTTAGAAAGAATTGGATTGGGAAGATCAGATGGGAGGTTGTGACTTGAGGGGATTAGAACATGGGGGTGTAGGGAGTGGTGTACTGTCTCAAACATAGTCCCTATTATGTAGAGAGGTGTACAGTGTCTAGGAAATTATTTACACCTGCCCCTGGTCTCATGTTTGCTGACAATAAGGATTCTGACACGAAACATTCCATGCAAGTAATGATTTATTATAGACAGCTAATATCAGTAGTTTCATTCCTAACTTCTTAATAACCTTCTTATAACAATGAATACATTCTTCCTAGTGAAAGAAAGACCAAAGTATCAGACAGCCTGACACACTTCACAAAACACAGTAAATGTTTTCTAACTCACTCCATGCCCTAGTAAGAGTGAAATACCAAGCATACAGTACAACCTTTTGTGGCTGATAAGATGTCTGATTCATTCCAGGAATGCCTCTTCAACAAGGTAGCCAGCTTTAGCCAACCTAATCCTCAGGGACTGTCTCTTCATGTTCAAGTGTACAGCGCTGCGTACATCTAGTAGCGCGCTATAGAAATGTATCACAAGGGAGAGAGGGATGCAAATGCAGCTGTGGGACTCCAACCTCTGCCAAAAATGTAAGGTGGGAAGGGATAGCCATATACACGCCTTCTTGGAGTGTCCCAGATTGTCCATTTGGAATAAAGCCTTCGCGATTATTAATAGGGTATTGCAGTCAACGGTGGAATGGACATATCCGGCGCTCTTGCTGGGGGATCAGGTGGGCTTAACTTTGCAAGGTTTTTCACAACCGCAGCAGAGATGTCTGTATATGTCCACTTTGGCAGTGAAGAAAACAATTCTACAGCACTGGACGAGCGAAGAAGAAGTGCCATTACTTGGGTGGATGTCGAAAATGTCGGACTTAGCTAAATATGAAAGTATGTTGTACAAGAGGTCTCATAGGTTGGACTGCAAACATTATGCAGATATTTGGACCAGGTTTCTAACAGAAAATGTGTCTCCCAATGTGTAAGGTCTCTCCAAGATGTGTGTGTGTGTGTGTGTGTGTGTGTGGGGGGGGGGGGGTGATGGGGTGAGGGAGGGGGGGGGGATGTTTTTGGATGCGGGGGGGTTGTATTTCTTTTAGTGGTGAATGTGTGTGGGTTGAATGGGGGATAAATTCATAAAATATGTCAGCTGTATCTAAATTATAGAAACTGGGGACTCAGTGTGACGTATACGTTTAATCTGTTGTTTTATTCTTTAAGGGTTGCATAGTAGTATGTCACGAAATACATGGTTTACTCATGTTGGGAGTGTAAATGTTGATGTGTTGCTGACTCTAATAAAGAGAAATTAAAAAAAAAAAGAAGAAATGATAAGTAGTAGTAGTAGTAGTAGTAGAAATGGGGATCTGTATATGTGGCACCAAAAAAGATAAGTAACAAAGTCCATTATTCAATAAGTCTGTGAGTCTTGTTGGTGTTGCCTGGGATGGCAGCACAAGGTATTCCTGTCATTAGTGACATGGGAAAACCTGTGGGATACAATTGTCAAGAAAGAAAAAATGGTCACAAAGTAAGGTGGTTGTCTGTGCAGACTATTTATTTATTTATACTTGATATGTTGCCACTCGTAGTAATGCATCAAGGCGGTTCACAATCGATAGCGTACTGAAAAGAGGAAACAAAAAATAAAGAAAAGAAAAAAAAAGAGAGTTATTCAGAAAAAGTGCATGAAAATAGCCAGGTTTTAAAAAAGCATTTTGAACCATGTATGAGAAAGTTATGATTTGATTTTAAGTAGAAGGTTGTTCCAAAGTGTGGGGCTGCATAACTAAAGGGTGTCTCATGGGTGACATCTAAGCAGATCTATGTTGGAGAAGGTAAGTAAAGTTTCAGATTTTCAGAGGGATGTAATTTTCGAGTTGGCGTATACAGTATAGGAGATGTTGATAAATAGGAGGGTGCCAATGAAACTAATCCTTTATTTACTGTTAACAATTTATATTGTATACGTATAGATACAGGAAGCCAATGTTCTTTTTTGAGTAGAGATGTTACATTATCAAATCTATGTGCTCCATATAATAGTTTGATGGCTGTAGATTGGACCGATTGAAGTCACTTAAGTGAAGAAAGTAGAAGTCCAGAATATAATGAATTACAATAATCAATGTATGTGACAGCTAGAGAGAGAACAAGTGAATTTCTTCTCAAAGGTAGTAAGTAAGTAAGTAAATAAATAAATAAATAAATAAATAACTTCTGTTTCCTTTTTTGTAGTCGCAGCACACTAGGCAGAACATTTCAATGTATTATCTACAAAGACTCTATGAGTTTTTTCTTGGGTAGTGACTCCTCCCCATATAAATTCACAACCAGATGGCCCAATGATAATAAGGAGGCAGTTAAGACCACTTGATTATGATGTTATGAATAATCAGGGGAAAAAAAATTCAAATTTATCATGGATAGAAAGAGAAGCTTGGATTGCAGAAATAAGGGAGGTTCAAGAAGAGGACTCAGGCCCCCTAATAGATGATTTCAAAAAAGAGTTTCTCACCCAAGATAAACCCGGATTTGACTCCAAGACAAAAAACTGAGATAAAAGAGATGCTGGACCAATTTCAGAATGTCTTGCCTCCTATCCAAGGACAGAGACACTTATTCACCCATGAAATTACAACCATGCCTGGAAAAATTGTAAGGTAGTGACCATATCGCTTACCAGAGAGTAAGAGGAAAGAAGTGATCAACCAAGTTTTTGAGATAGAAAAATTAGGGATAAGTGAGGAATTCTAGAGCTCCTAGGTCAGTCTTATACTTCTGGCTCCTAAACCTGACAAAGGTTCTACATAGACTTTTGCCAGGTAAATACCATATCTTATTTTGATGCATACCCAATGCCATATATAGAGGAGTTGTTGGAAAGACTAGGGTCAGTCCATTATTTGACCACTCTTGACTTAACCAAGAGATATTAGCAGATCCCATTGTGTCAAGAGTTCTAACCTTAAATGACTTTTTGGATACAATGGAGCTTAAATGCCATTTGGATACAATGGAGCCTCAGCTAACTGTGAATGCTTGGTGAATGCCCCCTTAAGGGGTCACCAGGAGTATACTGTCACATATCTGGATGCCATAGTCATTTACCCTTTCAGTGCAGATGTGGATTTGCATTTTTAAAAGGTGTCTGCTGTTTTGAAGACTCTAAGGAAAGTTGTTTTAACTGTAAAAGTATATTTTTGCCCCAATGCAAGTCAAATACATGGGATATTTATTAGGATGGGGTAAATCAGACCATTGCTAGACAAAGTAGAACGCATCCATATATTTTCCCTACCAACCACAAACAATAATTAAGAGGATTTCTAGATCTCATAGTTACTACCACTGGTTCATTCCACATTTTGCAATACAGGCTTGCCCCCTGAGAGAAATGCTGAAAAGAAAAAAAAATAAACCTAATCAGTTAAGATGGCCTCCAGAAGACAGACATGCTTAAAAATAAAACTCCAGAGTCTTATGTCAGGAGCCGGTATTACCAGAGATTGATTTTTCCAGAGAGTTTATCCTGCAGACAGACGCCTCATGGGTAGGCCTAGGAGCTGTACTTTCTCAAGTTAGGATGGAGAAGAAAATCTTGTTAAGTATTTAAGCAGGATGAGAAAAATTATGCTACCATAGAAAAGGAGTACTTGGCTGTAAAATAGGCAGAGGAAATCTTGATATATTGTCTTAAGGGGAGCAGATTTACATTCGTTACAGACCATGCTCCTTTACAGTGGCTAAACTTGAGAAAGAACAGCAATGCTTGTTTAACATGGAACTTAACAATACATCCCTGTAGAAAAACAGAGCAAGGAAGTATCACAATAACAGGAATGCGTTATTAAGAATTGCGTACTTCCCTCTGGAGAATCACAACATCATAAGTACATAAGTAATGCCACACTGGGAAAAGACCCAGGGTCCATCGAGCCCAGCATCCTGTCCACGACAGCGGCCAATCCAGGCCAAGGGCACCTGGCGAGCTTCCCAAACGTACAAACATTCTATACACGTTATTCCTGGAATTGTGGATTTTTCCCAAGTCCATTTAGTAGTGGTTTATGGACTTGTCCTTTAGGAAACCGTCTAACCCCTTTTTAAACTCTGCCAAGCTAGGGCATATCAGGAAGACAGAATTACACCCGAATCTTCATCCAAGCACAGTACAGAAGCAGAGGATTTTGCCCTGGGGAGCCACCACCCACTTGACAATATACATACAAGGGATGGGCTGTCATTTGCAACAATATATCCTATGTTGTTACCAAAAGAAAGCAAGCAAAAAAAAACACACCATATTTTGTTTTTTATATCTGCTAATAATAGTGCGCACTATTTCCTGATAGTGGAATCACCACTCATGCGTGAACTAGTGCAAACTAGTGTGCATGCACAAATTTAGGAAAATAGTGCACCCTCTTTCCATCTACGGCTGGATTCAGTAAATAGTGCTCAAAATTTGGCACCCAAAAAATTGGTGCTGAACATTAATCTATAACACACGTCCTGGGACTGGCACCCTTAATAGAATAGCACATAGCGTCGAGATCCACACCCAATTTTTGGCGTGAGGATTTACGCCAACTAAACTCTGGTATAAATCCCTGCATGTAAGTTAGGTATGGATCGCCGATATTGAGTAATACTGTGCACATCTTCAGTGGATGCCCCCAACCCACCCCTGCCACTCCCATGGCCACACCCCCTTTTGAGTTGCACGCTATAAGATTTGCATATGAACCTTTAGAGAACAGTGAGTAGCAAGATATGCACCAAATCCAAATTGTTGCAAATTAACACCAATAAGTGATCGTTAGCATCCAAATATTGGCACTAATTGGCTCATTAGCCAATTTAATTGCACTATTATTAGAATCTGACAAAACAAAAAAATAACCAAATCAGTGGCGTTCCTGGGGGGGCTGGCACCCGGGGCGGATCGCTGATGCGACCCGCTCCCCGGGTGCAGCGCCCCCACGATGCAGCGCAGACCCCCCCGGCGAAAGGACACCCCCAAGAAGGAACCCCCCGCCGGGTGCACGCCGCTGGGGGGTGCCGCGCGCGCCTGTCCTCCGTTGTTCCATGCTTCTTCTCTGCCCCGGAACAGGAAATAACCTGTTCTGGGGCAGAGAAGAAGCATGGAACAACGGAGGACAGGCGCGCGCGGCACCCCCCCAGCGGCATGAACCCGGGGCGGACCGCATCCACCGCCCCCCCCCCCCAGGAACGCCACTGAACGAAATGAATATGAATAAACAAAAAATTCCTACAAACAACACGTGAAATGACATGAAATGAAAATTTTCTGGCTGTCCATCCCTAATACATATGGCAAACATTATTCTCTCATGGTCTAAATTCAGATATAGAGTGGCAAGTATTCATGGAAATAAAATAATGACTCAGTTCTTATAAATGCATATTCATCTGTGTTGTTGACAGTGAATCTGAGAGTGAGCAGTGAATTTTGTAGCTCTGACATTTTGTAAGTAGACTTTCAGAACACGATTTGAACTTTGAAGTTGACCACATCTTTCAATTCGTGACCGTTTTGTTGGCATTGAAAGTATGATGGACATTTAGCTCCCCAAGGAAGCCTATGAAGATGAAACCACTGACCATGTTGGAGTGGAGCATGGAGAAGTAACTGACTGTGGTAAGGTAATTAACCTTTGGAATGAGTTTCCACAGAGATGTTTCACTGGAGATGAGCTTAAACATATTAAAATCTATGAATTTTTGAGAACATTATTGTTGGGGAAACATATTTTTGAGGTTGGATGTGGCACCATTTTTCCAATTTTCACCTTGAGTATTGTGTTCAATTCTGGTTGCCGTATCTAAAAAAAAGATATAATGGAAATAGAAAAGGTTGAAAGAAGTGCGACCAAAATGATAAAAGGGATGGAACTCTTCCCCATATGAGGAAAGACTAAAGAGATGACTGAGGGGGATCTATTAGATTGTAAGCTCTTTGAGCAGGGACTGTCTCTCTTTGTTAAATTGTACAGCGCTGCGTAACCCTAGTAGCGTTCTAGAAATGTTAAGTAGTAGTAGTAGTAGTAGATATGATTGAGGTCTATAAAATCCTGAGTGGTGTAGAAGTGAATCAGTTTTTCACTCTTTCAAAAAGTACAAAGACCAGGGGACACTCAATGAAATTACATGGAAATCCTTTTAAAAGAAATAGGCGGAAATACTTTTTCACTCAAAGAATAATTAAGCTCTGGATCTCGCTGCCGGTGGATGTGGTAACAGCAGTTAGTGTATCTAGGTTTAAAAAATGTTTGGACAAGTTCCTGTCGCCACTGCTTGCTCCGGGACTGGCAGCATGGAATGTTGCTACTAATTGGGGGGGGGGGGGCCTTGAAAGAGTGGCGGTAAACCCAGTGCGGGCTTACTGCACACTAATCTGAAACTACTGCCGGTAAAACACGGACACTGGCGGTAGTTCCCGTCCCGGCGCGTGCGATATGCTGCGCTACAGAAAATAACTAGCTATTTTCCAGCACAGCACTAACCCGGCAGTAATTGAGCAGTGCCGCGTGCTACCTGGTTACTGCCTGATTGCTTGGAAGCTGTTAACGCCGCCTCAGTGGGTGGCATTAAGTACTCCTTCCCCCTTTTGTCATTCGGTAAGTGAAATCTTACTGTATGGCCATGCCATTTTTTGGCTTTTTTACCTGCTGCGGTAAAAAGGTCTTCAGCGCAAGACAAAAAGGAACCCCCCTGCTAATGCAGGGCCTTTTCTTTTACCACAGCTTGGTAAAAGGACCCCTGGGTTTCTGCCAGGCACTTGTGACCTGGTTTGGCCACCGTTGGAAGCAGGATACTGGGATAGATGGACTATTGTTCTGACCCAGTATGGCTATTCTTATGTCCTTATGTTTTAGATTAAAAGCCTTTTTAGAAAAATAAATAAATATGAACTTATTCTGAAGCATTGTTGACAAATGATAAAAATAATTGGAACATTTTTGGGGGGAATGATGAAATTTACGGAGATGACCCCCCCAAAAAATGAAAAACTGGTCTAATACCATTAGGAAATATTTCACCCCATCATTTGCTTTGTCTTCCATGTACATGTGCGCGTGCGCACACACACACACACACACACCTATTGATTAATTTGTCATTGAGTGTTCTGAGACCTATTTTATAAGAAGTTTATTTGACTGTTATTTTACAATTGATCAAGGGACTATTGATATGTCATTGTGTAGAATATAGATGTGTAACTTAGCATGTAGAGATACACTGGTTATAATCACTACATTTTATATAAGAAACACATTCTCCCTCTATCCTTACACTTGTTGACAGGATTACAACTGACTGAACCAAAAAAGGAAATAGTTAACATGGCATGAATGAAGAAGAAAGGGAAAACAACTCCATAAGAGAGAAAAAAACAAGATTACAGTCTGAGCGCTTCAAAAGCAGACCTCCTCTCCCTGAATAGGCTACCCAAACTCTGTCACAAAGTTCATATCATTCTTCTGTTATCCAAAAGTTTCTGTAGCTTCCGGGGGTCATAAAATATACTCGGTGTGTTCTGAAATTTCATAACACACGGACATGGAAAACATAACAAAAATGTAGCACCTAGGGAAACAATATACTCCCTCTTGGCTAAGAAAGATTTACATCTCTCCTGAGAGGCCTTCGGTCTACCAGGAAATACAGATACACAGACAAAACCTAACATTCCTGTATTTGAAAAAGCATTGTTAAAGTCCAGGTCTTATATTTCAGCGTAGGTGGACAGCCCCTCTGTTACAGGCTTCAATTCTTGTGCCATTCTGCTCATTACATTCAAATCTAGTGTCCCAAACACTCATCAATAGAATACTCTTACTGAATAATAGCTGATCCACAATCAATGTTTATCATATCCAAAGCTGCATTGCAATATCAGTTCACAATTGATAAACATTGATTCTGGATAAGCTATTATTCAGTAAGAGTATTCTATTGATGAGTGTTTGGGACACTAGATTTGAATTTATACTGTGTTGAGTCCCCACACAAGAAATTGACGGTCTTGTAAATTAGATTCTGGTGATTAAGGCAGACGGCATCATAACTGGGCCGAGCTATCACCCTTCATATTGAGTTGGTTTAGAAGAGTGGGGAGGGAAGGGAAAGGCATAATGGGTAAAAAGATAAGTTTAAAGGGAGTGGGTTGTTAGGAAGAGTGAGTTGGGGTGAGAAGGAAAGCTGATTGATGCGGGGAGAAAGTTTGGGCAGGAAGTTAATGACGGATTAGGAGCTAGGTGTGATGGTCATCGACCTGCCCGCCCACCCCGGGTGGGAGATTGGGGGAATGAGGGTTTTTGTTCTTAGGGGTTCTTTGTCGCAGCGAGGAAAATCGGGTAAATAAGTGGAAGTGATTGAAGAGGTCAGAAGTGGACAAGAGACAATCCACCTTATAATCGAAAGAGAAAAACGCCTAGATTTCGACCCAAATCGGGAGATAGACGTTTATCTCACAAAAACAAATAAATCGGTATAATCGAAAGCCGTTTTTGGACGTTTTCAACTGCACTCCGTCGCGGATGCGGACAAAGTTGATGGGGGCGTGTCAGAGGTGTGGCGAAGGTGGAACTGGGGCGTGGTTATCAACCAAGGAGAGATGTACACGTTAGGGCGATAATCGAAAAAATAAAGACGTTTGTAGCGAACATTTAGGACACTTTTTGACCCTTTTTTCACACGAACAGGTCCCAAAAAAGTGCTCTAAATGACCAGATGACCATCGGAGGGAATCGGGGATGACCTCCCCTGACTCCCCCAGTGGTCACTAACCCCCTCCCACCACAAAAAAATGATGTTTCACAACTTTTTATTTTCACCATCAAATGTCATACCCACCTCCCTGGCAGCAGTATGCAGGTCCCTGGAGCAGTTGTTAGGGGGTGCAGTGGACTTCAGGCAGGTGGACCCAGGCCCATCCCCCCCTACCTGTTACAATTGTGCTGCTTAATGCTTATTAGTCGTCCAACCCCCCCAAACACACTGTACCCACATGTAGGTGCCCCCCTTCACCCCTTAGGGCTATAATAATGGTGTAGACTTGTGGGCAGTGGGTTTTGAGGGGGATTTGGGGGGGCTCAACACATGAGGGAAGGGTGCTATGCACCTGGGAGCTCTTTTACCTTTTTTTTGTTTTTGTAAAAGTGCCCCCTAGGGTGCCCGGTTGGTGTCCTGGCATGTGAGGGGGACCAGTGCACTACGAATCCTGGCCCCTCCCACGAACAAATGCCTTGGATTTATTCGTTTTTGAGCTGGGCGCTTTCATTTTCCATTATCGCTGAAAAACAAAAACGCCCAGCTCACAAATTGTCGAATAAAACATGGACGTCTATTTTTTGCGAAAATACGGTTCGGTCCGCCCCTTCACGGACCCGTTCTTGGAGATAAACGCCCATGGAGATAGACGTTTT